>NW_027511202.1:300000-579543 GCF_048772815.1 Callospermophilus lateralis | reverse complement strand
TAACATGGTGTCTAACATGCCCTAAGCATGATATAAGCTGAGTGAATGTCCCAAACCAAATCTATTGCTTTCCCCCTTAAGCCTCCTTCTGTCCTTGGAATGCCTCTTAAATGGTGCCACCCAACCATCCAAGAAGGTCCTCAGTTGTTACAACTGTCCTTCTCATACCCCACCCCCCTGCATCTATTCTCTGCATGTCATGTGGCTATTACCTCCATGTTGTCTCCCTCCCACCAGCCCCAGGGCCACACCTGTACCAGGCCCTCAGCATCTGGATGTGAACCAGAGTGATGACCACCTTTGGACCTCCTACCCCTGGTCTGACCACCTCGGATTCACAGCCTGCTCTTCATCCTCTCACTCTGCCTGCTTCTGTGGGAAGAATGCAGAGGGCAAGGTGGGACCATGTGGTCAGGGGATCTAACAGCTCCCATGACAAAGTGCCTACTGGGATGACCTCTGAAGACCGTAGGAGGCAAAGGAACCTGGGGTAGAGCGGGGTCCCAGGATAAGATGGTGTGGGGCGTGCTCTGGGCTACCAGGCAGCCAGTGTGGCTGCAGGCATCAAAAGGAGCATCTGGCAAGACGAGGCTGGAGAGGACCAGGCACTGATGGCCCTAGGCCTGGGAATCAGGGAGAAGTTGAGTTTCCTCTCCAGAGCTCTGGGAAGTGGTGGAGTGACATGGTCAAGTGGACCTTTTAAATATATACTTCTGCAATATTCTTAGTCAATGAAGTGCTGATGGTCACTTTCCTAACATGATGAAATCCAATGATTCCAACCTGAAACACAGCAGGGAGCAGAGAGCACAGAGTATTCCATGACTCGGGAGCTGGACAGAATGTCCATGACCATCATTCTTTGAGGAACTGGCCAATGCATTTGGGTATGAATAGGAATGAGGATCAAAACTCAAAGAGGTAAAATTATTACTGTTTACATATGATATGCTCACAGAGCCACTTGCCCCCAAGAGAATCCACTAAGAACTGGATGGCATTAGAGTAGATTATGCTAAGTGAAGTTAGCCAATCCCAAAAAAACAAATGCCAAATGTTTTCTCTGATATAAGAGAAGTGACTCAAAGTCAGGTAGGGAGGGAGAGAATGGGTGGAAAATTACCTCTAGATAGGGAATAGGGGTGGGAGGAAAAGGGAGGGAGAATGGGAATAGCAAGGATGGTGGAAGGAGACCCTCATCATTATGCAAAATTCATGTATGAAGATGTGAATTTGGTGTCAACATCCTTATATACAAACAGAGATTTGATAAATTGTGGTTTGAAGATGTACTAAGAATTGTAATACAAAAAAAAATCATGAATGTAATGCACTCCTCTACTGTGATGTATGTAAGAAATAATAAAAATCAATTAATCAATTAATTAATTTTTAAAAAAGAAAGAAACTCTCCACTCCATGAGAAAATTCAGTAAGCTGGTAGACACAAATTGATACATAGAAATCAATAACTTATTTATATCCAAACAATAACCAGTTGAAAGAAGTATTAGAAGAAAGTCCTCCGTCTGTAGGAGCAACAACAGTATGAAATTCTTAAAAATGATTGTATAAGATCCTTATGAAGAGAATTTAAATTAACCTGAACGATGAAAATCACTTAAAGTCTATTCCCAAACAATAAGATTCGAGGTAAACTGATGCAATCCTTTTCATTTAATTGATAAAGGCAATGGAATCCTTCCCAAAATAACGATGAGGTTTTTGAAATATCAGAACAATCTGATTTTAGGGCTTACATGAAAAATTCCCTCTGGTTACAGAGTGGCTTTGCAAGAAGAGCGAAAGGGATGGGGGTAGGGGAACAAGGAGACCCAGCTGTGGTCCTGATGAGGAATGCTGGGCCCAGGTTGGGGACCAGGGTCTGGGGACCAGAGCCTGAGGTTTGGAGTGGCGTTGGACATGCAGAGAAAGGATGTATTGGAGAGATATTTCCATGGAGATCAGATATGGGACTTGAGTGAGAGATGTGAAAGGAAGGCTCCTGGTTTCATGGGTGCCAGATCAGTAATCTAACACCCCACAAACCTACCCCCCCCTCTGATTTCTGAAATCCCATCTTGGCTGGTGGCCATGTCTCTGGGCCCAGTGGACATTTAACAAGGCCCTCCTGAAAGTCTCACTACCTAGTGTGTGTTCATGGCCCAGTGAAGCATCGCTTCTGCACTCTGACTGCTGATGAGGTGTCTGCTGAGAGCTCTGGTGAGTGGATGGCCTTGGCCTAGGGAGCCTTGGTGACTCTTGTCCTTCCCTCTCTGTGCTTTTTCTTTTTTCCTCTTGATTGAAAATCATTCTAGGAAAAAAAAAAAAAAACAGAGCAGCCATCATGTTGGAGTCTTACCTACCCAGAGTCCAGGTTTCCTTTGCTGACAGGACACCTCGATCCTACCTTTCCTCTTCTTTAATAAATAAATAAGTCCCAAAGGTACAACGCACCTTCCCACTGCCCCACCTGCCGTTCTGTCAGGAGAAAGGTCCCTTTCAGGTTTGCCTCTTTCTCCCCCAATTCACAGCTCCTTTCAACACATCTTCAACCAGAACAAAGTACGTTTAAATAGATCACACAATGGTTGCCTCAAACATTTTCAGGAATCAGCTCAGTGCATGTGGTGTTTGAGATGAAAAAGAGACGTATTTGGTTTTGGTGCAAACAGCCTGTTATGCAAAGTCTGCATTTGTTAAAACACGGGTGAAACAAGCAGAGGCTTTTGATGAGGCTAGTTGGGACCCAGCTCACACCGACTGTCTGTCAGCCGGGCTTTCTTTGGGAGCTACAAAATGAGGTGCCAAGAGGAGGTGCATGGGGCAGTGCCTTGACACCTTGCACTGTACACAAATTGCCTGGGTGGTCCAGCCAAGCGCAGAGTCAGCCTGCAGCTCTGGAGAGAGGCCTGGGCCTTGCCCTCCTAAAGATGCCACCCTACAGAGCCACAGCCCACAGTGAGAGGATTGAGAGTTGGAACAGCTCAGTAAGGGAAGGCCACTTCCTTGGGGATGAACCTGCAGGTGACACATGTTATACTCACTGATGCAGCAGCCTGTGCCACTGTTTACATGTCAGAGCCCCAACGTGACAAGTGAAGGCTGCCAAGTCAGAATTCCTCATCCCAGTCCAGCTTCAGATGCTCCACCGGCTAAAGAGCCTACCTACAAAATCCCTAAATACTTAGGAAAGCCTCACCAATTTGGATTAAATAAAAGGGAATCTTTAATTGTGGAATTTTAAAAAATATAATATAGCTTATTACTTTCAGTTTTTAACTTTGAGGTGTTTGAAAAAGTAGCATTTCAAACACTTACTTATGAATAATGTTTATCATATTTCATGTTCACTGTCTAAGAAGAAAAAGAAAATCTGGGTCTTTCCAGCCTGAACCTATGAATAATTGCATATTCCAAATAAAAGGAAAAGGAATTCCAAAAGTCTTCATGCATTTAAAATAAAAGGTCCCTAAAACTTACAATACCTGCCTTCCTTCAACTGTAACCACACCTGTCAACAGGCCTCTACTTAACCCATTTCTGGACGGAAAAGCAAAGGCCTAAAATCCAAGCAAAGTTGGTCTAACTCAAGGTCATTGCCATTTTGGGGATCTTATTAAGCTGAGGAATGTCAATGACAATAAACTTTACCAACGGGAGTACCAGCAACCTTGAGGGAAGGCTTGTGTCTCTGGCAACAGTACAACCTCAGTCTAGTTGGTTTGGCCTTAGAGAATATTTTCCTTACCAACCAAAAAGTAGAAAGCAGAAGAGTGCATTATAACTAATATTTAAAAAGAGGTGAGGTAAGGTAAGTATTGCACACGTATTTAAGTGGTTTTTCCTATTCATAGAGATCCACATTCCTGCACATGAAAGACCCTGAGGATATAGACATATTGTGAAAAGAGCCACTCTCTTTTGCACAGTTTGCAAAATGCATAATAAAAAGACACAAAATTTTAAAATACAAAAAGCACATAATAGGTCTATACAAATGCCTTACACATACTGTTAGAGTCTGTAAACAAGTCAGGATGGTGCCTGGCAAATGTTAAGGTCTGTAAACAAGTCTGGATGGTGCCTGGCATTTTGCCAGAGGGAGTGGTTTGTGAAGTAACAATGGAGATTCCTTATTGGTTGACTGCTGTGTCTAGTTTATGTTAATTAAGATAAGCTGTGTGGAATGTATAAATACCTCTGCTGTCCTACAATAAACGGCTCCTACTCCTGCTGTATCAATCTACGCAAGTTGTTCGTCTCCCCCAGGTTATTTTGCTGCAGCCGGACTCCGGCAACTACCATTACTAACTTTTGCTGACACATCCCCCATTATCATGAACAGGACTTATCTTTTCCATCCTGACACTGGAGGAAGAGCCCTTAAAAACAGGGGACCACCTTCAAAAATAATTCAGTGAAAATGGAATATCTAGTATGTTCACATAATAATGATGCATAAGAAGCTTCCAGGTAACAGGTGTCTTAAAGAGGCCACCTCCCACTACACAGTCAGAGCTCCCTGCTTTCCTGGGTCCCACTACACCAGAGATGGAGTTCAGCTCCACAGTCATCAACTTGTCCCTTCAACCCCTTTAAGTCTAGGGTGGGTGGGTGGAGGTTTCAGAAAGGGACTTGGAATATTTTTAAAATTTGGAACATTCAATGGAGTGGTGTGGGAAATATCTGACGGAAGAAAAACACAAAGTCTG
Source organism: Callospermophilus lateralis (assembly GCF_048772815.1). NCBI lineage: Eukaryota > Metazoa > Chordata > Mammalia > Rodentia > Sciuridae > Callospermophilus > Callospermophilus lateralis. The sequence continues at coordinate 574,828 of NW_027511202.1, read as the reverse complement.
CATTGCTTCTAGAGCACTAATGCTGACCTCCATGTTGATCCTAACACAGAGTGTATTCCCACCCTCCATCAACCACCTTCCTATGCTACATCAACTATTAACTACATCACCTGCAGGCTGGAATATCTGGAAGATGCTCTGGGGAAGGTTATGGTTCAGCCCACTGGAAAGAGTTCCAAACAGACCCAGACACATGGCTGAGTTGCTTCTTGTGCCCACCAGGGCTCTCACCTGCTGAATGGAGCTGAATTCCCTGCTCCCAAGAGCTGTTATGATTCTCCTGAAACCTAGGAAGGCTGCTGAATGGAGGATTGAGTTTCAGATGAGATAATTGTGTGCAACACATAATGCAAATGTTAGTTATTACAATTCTATTACTACTTTTGCACGAAGGCCCTCAAGCTCACTACTCGAACGACGGCAACTCCTCTCCTGAATGTTATATGGAGCAACAGGAACGCTCGTTCACTGCTGGTGGGGATTTGAATAGTTTGCAGTTCACAGAGCAGGTAGTTTGCTTGTATCTTGGTTTGTAGAATATAGCTAGACTCCAAGTTCTGTTTTGTTTCAATTCTGGGCTCTTAGTAGCAACAGTACAAGGATTTGATAAAGAAGAAAATATAGGAATGCTCTTTATTAAAAAAGAAATTCTATATATCAGGATGCCTTGGCTGTAAATCATCAGGAAATTCAGCTCATGCTAGCTTAACCCATGAGTTGGCTCATCTGGATCTTATATGAAGGTCAGGCCAGCTGATCCCAAGGCCTACTTTGCATAGGGACAGGAGGTAATGTCTACTGAAACCAACAAGGCACTGTGGGTACCTACTAGCCCTCCACCCATTCAGGCAAACCCCATCCTTGAGGTCATCTCCCTTGTTGAGTCATTCACTCAACTGGACTGAAATGTGTCGAAGTTCTAACCTAAACGTTAGAGCATGCTGCTTCCACAGGGGGAAGAAAGAAGCAGTCACTGAGATGTGCTCAAAGCTGACTTAGGTCACTCAGATTGACAATTAATCAGTTTCAGAGGCCCAGCCTGCTGCTTGAATGACAGCAACTTCTCTCCAATCCTTAGTGTCTCCAGTTTGCTCTCCTAAGACAAGAGACTCCTTGCTGTGTGAGAGATCTTAAAATAGCTCAGAAAGATGGCAAATAAACATGTGAAAAGACACCCCACAGCATATTATAAGGAAACTGCAAATTAAAACAATGAGATGCTACTGCACTTCAATTAGAATAGTTAAAATCCAAAACACTGGCAATACCAAATGCTGCCAAGTACGTGGGGCTGTGGAAACTCCCTTCCACTCATTGTTGGTGGGAATGCAGGAGGACACGGTCCCTATGCAACACAATTTGATTAACGATTTCAAAGCTAAACATAGTTTAACCCAGTAATCACATTTCTGGATATTTACCCCAATGAGTCAAAACCTTGTGTCCACACAAAAACCTGTCCATAAAAGTTTTATTAATAAGTGCCAAAAATTGAAAGCAACCAAGATGTCCTTCAAATGGTGGTGGATAAACCAATAGTGGTACATCTGCACAGTGGAATACCAGTTAACAGTACAAAGAACAGAGGTGCCAACCTACAAAATGACATAAAGGACACTTGAATACACATTATTAAGCAAGAAAAGTCAATCTGAAAGGGCCACATAGCACATGATTCTAACTGTGTAACAGTCTGCAACTTAGGGATTATAAAAAGATGAATGATTGTCAGACTCGGGAGAGGGCATGCAGGGAATATTCAGGACAAGGAAACTCTTCTGTATGGTACTATAATAGTGGGTACATGACGTCACACATGACATAAACCCACAGAATGTACCACGCACAGCGTGAATCCCAACATAAACTGTGGACCTCAGTTAATAGTGATAAATCAACGTAAGCTGAGCAATCTTAACAAATGTACCACACTATCATTGCAAGGAGGCTGAAAATTAAAAGCCCTTATTTTTACCCCCCTGGGATCCACCCCAGCCCTGTCCCAAGCTTGCTGCAATACAGATGTCCTCCAAGCCTGCATGTGCACCTTAAATCAATCACCACTTGTGCACTATGTATAAAGTCCTAGCATCTTCAGTTCAGTATTCCAATGCAACTCTTGTCCAATATAACAATGGAATCACTAAAGTTCCTCCAGTGTTCCCAACTTGGTTTAATAGCTCACTCTAAATCCCCTTATCTTTGGCCCTCTGTGAGGGCTCTGACTTACAATGAAACCGACACCTGGTGAATTATTTGGTAACAGATACATTTGCAGAAGTCTGACAGACACTCACTCACTGAGATGTTTCTGGAATACTGAATGGCTCATCTGCCATGGATGGGGGATGGCTGAGGAAAGAGACCACAGTTCTCTGGCTTCCACTGTGCGGTAAAAGGACACACACTGTCACAATGATGGAAAGGCCTCATGCTGATCTCAAAATATGAACAAGTGTTGTCCACCTGTGTTTGCAGATGTACATTTAGTATACCTCCACTTCCCCACCCTGTTTGGACATACTTCCTGGATAATGGGTACGCACATCTGATCATGGACACATCGTGCTTCATAGAATCCTCCAAAGTGCAGCACTCTCGGCTCCAAAAGTCACTTCCTGAACAACTGCTTCAGCTTCCTTTAGGTTTACAGGAGTATAAATCGGTGCTACATTTTCTCCAGGAAATCTGGGGATGTTCTTTAAGATTTTAAATTTGGCTTCAGGACTGCTGACCCTGAATTCTGCTTGAGGGGCTTTATCCTTCAAGAAGCATGAAAACTGACCCCTCAATGCACATTCTGCCCCTGGCCTGTGACTGGTTTTAGAAGGGGTCATGAGACAGACTAGGGCTTCCTGACTTCTGGGAAATGATGGCCTCACATTTCCCTAGATGGTATCCAATCTGGATGTGTCCCCCTGGAGTCAGGGCAGCCACCTGGGACCCTGCAGTGAGTGAATGCAGAGGGAGAAAGAGCCTGGGCCCTTGAGACATCACTGAGCACAAACATACATCCTGGAGCATGCCTGACCTTGGGCTTCTTCCTTAGAGAGACAGTAGGTTTACATATCATGTAAACCAATGCAAACCATCATTTTCTGTAACTCACAGCTGAAAATCAAGTAATTACAATTCTATAGAAAAGTCACATGTGAATGCCAAACTCTATGTACAAGAATGTTGACTGCAGCCAAAAGTCCATCTTGCTTAAGTACCTTCTTGTCCACCCATACCACAGAATGTTGTGCAGCACCTGAGGAGAGACCGGGGCTCTGGTGTGCTAACACAGAGACCTGCCCAACGTGTGTTATCAGGTAACAAAAACAGTACAGAATAGCATGTAGGGTATGAGTTCATGTGTGTAGGGTCTATCCATAGGCCCATATGCTTTTAAGCACAAGCATGCATGCACAAAGACAAACAAGCGCATTTCTGGAAGGACATCATAAAATTGCTACCAATGGTTACAACTAGGGGAGGATTGCAGGGGTAGGGGGGATGGACTCGTTTGCATTGAACAGCATCTCTACAGTTGGAACTTTTTACTATAGCATGTACAATTTTTATAATTTCTTAAATCAAGATGAAAAAACACTTTCAAAATGGTTGAAGGACTCATTATGATAATTCACAGATATTCCAATGGCAAATACACATACAAAAATTACTGCCTAGAAAATCATTCAAATCGTACTTTTTGACACAGACCTATAAGGTTAGCCCCAGGAAAATGGCAGTTTTTAACCCTTTTCTTCCTCTTTCTCTACAACTTTCTAGCTATCTACAGTCAGTATGAATTAGGGAGTTACAAAATAAATTTTAATATAGCCTGAGTAAGAGGAAATTTACAAAATTCAGTCCAAATACACATTCCAAAACCAAAGATGTTTTGCAATGATACAGACTCCTGTCGGCGCAATTACAAAGTCCTTGAAGAGCTAGTGCAAGAAGACCCTGGTTTTCCAGATTTCCTTCTGGTACCCAGTTTACACCTGGGGCACTTCTAAGCACAGCCACTCAGTACAGACACCAATTTTGAATTGTGTATCTTTTTTAAAATAGCACCTGTCACAATATGCAATGACATTCCAGAGATGGTGAGCTTTGGGGGGAAAGTTGGAGAATTTTTCCACCAGGCTCTTAGACAATGAGAATTTTTCTCTTCTCCTCTCTAATCTGTGCATCCCAGTCCCCAGAATGCTCCTGCCTGCCTTCCCTCAGGCACCACTTCCTCCCAGGAGCCTGTCCCCCTTCATCTCCCTCTACATTTCACCCTCCAGTTTCCATTGGTCTGCATTTCCCTCCTCTTCCTCTAAATCACGTGCCTCTGCTAGGGGCAGAGACTTGGGTTTTTCCCCTCTGGTGTCCCTGGAACCTGGCAAAGTGATATTCTGGAGAGAGAGGAACCTGCATCAGGACCATAAGCCCAAGTTATGCTGGAGATGCTCCTCTGTGACCCTTTGAGCCCAGGTGTACTCACCTGGCTAGTGGGGGTGATTATATCTACAGTTGGTCCCACAGGTGGGCCATGGAAGCTGACAGTGGTACATATCAAAATATTATTTGGCTTTGGAGTACACAGCAGTGGTGGCAGTAGTAAAGGTAATAAGGATAATAATATGTTTGTGATGAATAAATTAGGCTGAATAGCTTGGTATCTAATGCAACTGGGCTCAACCATCTCCCTTCAAGAGGGGGCACAAACTTGTAAACATACAGTTCAGCCTGGAGATTCCTTAAGCAATGTTCCTGGCAATACTCAATAAAACCAGACAAGGTAAACGAATCACTGCCCACAGATGCTGAAAGTACTGCATAACACCTGTTCTCCCCAACGTGCACCTGCGTGGGTGATTCCAGCATCAGGGTCCACAGCAATGTTACTCCCGTGGGCTTTGGACAGGCATACAGAGAAGGAGGAAGACAGTCGCAAAGACACCCCAGTTCTCTGGAGAGCTTTTGCGGGCCATATGTCGATCTTTACATGCAGCACACAATGGTTTCTGTTCTTTCTTTTGTTGTTTTAATGGCCAAAATCCTGGCAGAAGAAAACCATTTTGCTAGTAGTAGTCGAAAAACTGTGTGTTATTCTCAAAGACAGCTCATTCGAAGACTGCAGGAGGACCATCCCCAGCTCTCCCTCTTTCCCATCACACTGTCTCCAGACTCCCACTTAAGTGGAATTGCTTAATTTATAGGATCTTTAAGCTTCCATGTGGGTCCTTCTGGAACAATTATTCCCTTAGCTGAGAAGTGTCAGGCAGAGCTCCCCCTGGCATTCCAAGCGTGAGCCACTTCACGGCTCCATCCAGGTCCACTGTCAAGGCTCTGGCCTGACTCCTCGCACACTCTCTGGGTGATCCAAGAAAAACAGTAATGAGCATTTAAAAGTGTGTGCCAACATATTAAAAAGGTGTTTAGGGGGGAAGCCTTCTGAGGAAACAATACTGTTTTGAATGTTAAAAGGGGGCCAGGTAATTGGAAGAGGTAAAAAATGGCAACCTGAATTTTTCTTTTTAACCACAACGTCACCTGCTTTGGCCAGGCCTGCACCTGTAGCTACATGTCACAGACTGCAAGCTCCCTGAGGGCCTGTGTCACTGCCTCCCTGTGATGGCTCCCTGGGTGAAGAAGTCAATTTTGGTATTTTTCAGGTTAGAAAATTATGCCTGTCTTGGAAATCTCTCTGCCACCAACTTTTAGTTTATCCTTCCAAAGAATCCAGGATTGGGGAAAAAAAATGAACATCTTATTATCTCTGAACAGATGATGTCTGATAAGCTTCTCTCTCCTGAAATGCATCCCCCTCCATTCTATAGAAGCCTTAACGTTGCCCACTTAGCAATCTTCATGCAATAAGCACATTTCAGGGCTCCATTCACTCCTTAAACAACACTCCACTGTCCTTTCTGCCTCTATATCAACTCCTCTGAGAGTGGTGATTTTTTTTTAAAAAAATACTTTCCTACTCCTTATACAACTCCTTAATAAACTAGCAATAAAGATAATGATAAGAACTGGAGTTGTAGCTCAGTGGTAGAGCACTTGCCTAGCACATGTGAGGGATGGGGTTCCATCCTCAGCACCATATAAAAATAAATAAATAAGCATTAAATTTTTAAAAAGAAAGAAATATTTTTTAAAAAACAAAGATAATGATAAATTATTATGACAGTATTATTTATCATATTACTTAATGGCTTTTGGGAGTCCAGCCAAACCCAAAATATAGAAGAAACTTTAAAAACAAAAACAACAGGAATTCATTAACTCATTGTTGATATATTGATTATGAAGCTGGAAGCATTAAACTATCATCAGTATAGCCCTCTCGACAGTGAGCAAGGCCAGTCCCACACCCCACCTTCTCTACCAACACCCCCCACCATCCTTTCTGTGAAGTCTGGCCCACTATGTCCTGAAAGTGTGACATTTTAGAAAATTAAACACATAGCTAGACAGAAGCATGAGAGATGCGTGGATCCAATCACGTGCTATTAAAACATCTAGAAAATGTGTCATTCAGACAGGCAGAAAGAAAGAAAACAAGACAGGATTCAATCAGGCAAAGAAGAGACTTGTAAAAAAAAATCCAAAGATCTGAATTAGAGGGTGCGGATTGTACCTACCCCAAACCAAACATGACATTTACTACAGAAAGAAGTTGTGAGTGAATTTTCCAAGGTTATCACTTAAACTCAGGGAGAGACACCACCAGCTGGATGCTGCAGATGCTGACACCATGGAGACTCACCTCCTCATGTCCCCTTTCTCTCCAGCACCCCAAGAATCAATGTGGAGGATTCCTTCTGATTTGACTTTAAAGGCAGGAGGGGAAGAATGGCACCACAGTTGTCATCACTGAGGGTGCCAGTCAGTCAGCCCCAGAGTCTAGCTCATTATATCATCATCCATTGGAACTGGAGGAAAGCTCAGCCATCCAGGAAATCTGGGAATAAAGAAAATCTTCCCAGGGAGGCAAAGGGAGTGAGCCACAGGCACACAGCTGGACAGCAGTAGAGCCGGGGTGACTATTGTGGCTAAGGATGACCCAGTGATGGAAGCTGCTTTAGATCTGATTCTTACAGAAACAACCCACACACTAAAAGTCCCATGCACCGTGCCTGCTGTCTCAGCTTAACAAGTAATTTCAAGATTTCCCCCCTTACTTTGGAAAGAAGGGCAAGAAGCAGAGATCAAAATTCTGTGATGTCCATGTGCCAGGTCTTTGATTCTTCAGAACCAAGGGGTTGATCAAGGCAGCTGGAAGTTTCTGTTACAAGGGGTGACTCCCGGTATGCAATCCAGCTGCCCAGGCAAACAGGAGAACCCAGCTCAGTTTCCAGCAGGACAGGTCTTTCCACGGGCACCTGCTGCACTGTGCAGCCCTGCAGGCTGTGCATTCACAGCAGGAGTCTCCAGCAGACCCAGGGAAATTTTGCACCAGCCTGTGTTCAGCTAAAATCCAACAATGACCCGCACAGGCTCTGGTCACCCAGCTGGTGAGTGGAAACTGGGTACAAATGCATGTTTGTGCTCTGCTTCTGCTGCCCTCTGGCCAATCATCTGAGATCACTGACCACTTCCCTTTATTTCCCTTTCTTTTTCTACCCTCTCCAGCTTTGGTAAGCAACTAGCATTTGGTGTTTAAGGATACAGCTACAGGATTTGCTGATGTTTACATGTCACCAGTGTCAAATGCTTTGGGAAACACTATCCATTCACAGAAGTCCATAAAAAACACAGAATAATTTCCTCATATGTAGTATAATTTATGATATCAAAAATGAATCATCATTATGGTCCAGGCTAAGAACCAAGGTACATGTCCCATGTCAGAAAGGACAAAGGAGAAGCATCAGGAAAGTCTCAAAGTAAACTCTGGACCACTATCAGACACATCCTGAACTTCTGTTACCACCTGCCTGTTACACGGAGAAGAGTCTCTCTTCCCACAGCCAAAACCTCTGCCTCACTTGGGATCCAGCACCTCCTGCCTTCTCGGGAAGCCTGCACTGGCAAAAAAAAATGACTCTTTCTCTTAGAACCAATTAATTCTTGTAAATCTAGTTATGTCTCTACCTTAAGGCAAAAAAAAGCCCCCTCCCAGTCTCAGACCCTTTCTAGCCCTGACCTTGCTCTTCTCCCCCACGTGGCCAAACTCACAGACTTTGTTGCTTCCTGCCTCCCACAGTGCCTCAGCCCACTCCAATCTGGTGTCCCCACCATTGTCTCATCATAACAGCTCTTGTTAAGGTCACCAATGACCAGGATGTCACCAAATCCAGTAGCCACTTTTAGTACCAGCATTCATGATGGCCGCCTCCCCCCTGAAACCCTCCCTTTTCTGCCTGTACCCCCTTGCCTCCTCCTCTCCCCTGCCCTTCTCACATTTGCTCTGTCCCCCTACCCCTGTCCAGCCTCTGCCTGTCCCAGCAGCCATTCTTGCAGTTAAACTTTTTTCCTGAATGAGGTCACACTCAACAATGTAACTCCCAAGGTTAGACAAGAGCACCTCAAATTCAACAAGTCAATCCCTTGCCCCTCTCTCCCTCCCTCTCTCCCTCTCTGCCACCACCTTCAGCACTGCAAACCAGGGGCTCTCCACCCACCACTCTGACCTAAGTACAGTCCATTACTCCTTCTCCAAGATGCCCCTTCACCACCCCTGGACTTCTTCCATTCCTGCCCCTCCACCCAGCCCCCCACGCTTAAACCAAGTTGTCATTTCAAAGCTCTCTCTCCATGCTATCTGTGGCTTCCACTGCTCACTTAGCAGGCCAGTGTGACCCCTCTTCCAGTTATTCAAAAGGGCAGGAGGGAAGCCCTGTCCAGAAAGCTCCCCTGAGATGCCCACTTTTTTCAGAAGGCTCCCCTCATTCTTCAGAGCTCAGTTCCCCCAGGGTGGGGCCTTCCCTGGCCGGCACTGCAGACTAGGTTCCATGGCGATGTTGTGCCTTCCGACAAATTCCCCTGTGTGCAGGGATCCTTGAAGCTCTGACTTTACATTTTTTGAGGTGATTGGGGTTAATATATTTGCCCATCCCCACTAATGGGGCAGCATCAGATGGCATGTCCCAGAACTCCTATTTTGGGGAGCATTATAGCAGGGGACCAAGCTGCTGCACTTGGAAATCCCTTTTGTGTGAGGCCACCCCTCCCAGTGATGTCCCCAGTCAATGTCTTAGTGGGGACTCTAAGACAGAACTTTTCCTAGGGGTCCTAGGACCCCTGTCTTCTGACTTGGACTCAAGTTGTTTTCCAAACAATTTGCCAAACCCTCCCTAGACTGCGCAGAAGGCCTCATACAACTTCTGCCTTCCCTGGAGTGAGAACTGAATGTTCTAAGGGTTCTAACCTTCCAAGATTCCCAGCTCCCTTGGTGTCCTCTCCCCATCAGGGCATTTCTCCTAATAAAATTACAGCACACTTAATCCCTTCACATCTGATTCCCCAGGGACCCAGACAAATATAACTCTCCAACCCTCTGCCCATGTAGGTCACCTGTGAATTTCCCATGCCTGGTGCAGTAATTTTGGATGTGTATTTTTGGAATATATGAGAGAATCAATGGATATGTCATTTTGGGAAGACGTGAGAATACAAACATCCAGAATCTCTGATTTTATGTCCCTTACTTAGTGGTACATGTGTCTATGTAAAACTCTAAATAGACTCTCAAGGTCTCACTGAGCGAGCAGATCCCCAAGTAACTGGCATGGGCTCACCATGGACCCGAATCCTTTGTCACACTGCAAGGTGAGTGACACATTAACTTCTGCAAAAGCAAATAAATACAGAAACGTGTTGGGTGGCCTTTGCTGTGTTGACCCACAGGCCAGGCCCCGGTGCCTTTCTGGGGAGGAAGGAATACAGCAGCACTTAGCAGAAAGGACACTCAGAGCAAATGTTCATGGGAAGCCACCAGGCTTGGCAACCCGAGCACGGGCACAAATTCTGTGGAGAAAGAATAATTTGTGGACAGAGGAGAGTTCTGAGGTTCCATGGAGACTTGCTTTAGATGGAACAAAACATTTAAGAAAATGCAGTGTAGAGAGATTTTCAACACCCACACATTCTTCCCACTAAGTTTCTGAATGTGAGAAATGTTTGGCTGCCTTCTGACTTACAAAAAAAAAAAGGCTTTAAAAGATCTACCTAAAAAAGGAAAAAAGATCAATCTGAAAGAACATTACCTGCTATTTGAGGTAATTTTAACGCTATGAAATAAGAAACTCCCCTTCCTGAGGCAAACTGTCCAACACCAAGCCATCACATAACATATTGAGAAACAGAACCATAGAAGGTGCGTCCACCCGCAGGGCACCAGTTGGCAGGTGAAGATGACTGTCCATCAACTTCTCTCTACAGAGAGAACCCTGGAGTACCCTTGGGGCTCAGCCTCTGTTGTAGAGCGTTTCAGAGGGGCTGGTGCCATGAAGACGAGGTGCCCGAAAGGCAGTGAGAACTGAGGACCACGGGAACACCTGCATGTCCCTGCCCCTGGAAGGGCCTCACATGGCCAGGACTTCCAGAAATACCCAAGGGGTGTCTCCTACACACCAGGTGCTGCCCTGAGCACTCAGAACGCCTCCACAGGTGGGGTTACCCTCCTCCCCATTCCCCCAGCACCTCCAGGGTTTTACTTGGCCTTCACTTTTAATCTCACAACCCCTTGTTCATGGTGTGACACGTGGGTTTGTCCCACTCTAACCTGGGTGTGGCCTGGTTGAACTCTTCCCTATCGCAGGTAAACCATGGTGCCCTTGTCTATCACCATGCATTCTGCAGGTCACCAAAGTCACTTTAGTGGCATTGTCCTTTCCACCTGCATTTCTAAGGTAATGACTACACCAGCCTAAATCCATTCCCACTCTAAACTATCTTCTGCTTCCAGGCAATTGATAAAGGATCCAATAAACTTCAGGTCTAAGGCCAGCTCCCTGCCGCACACTAACATACTGATACACTGCCACCACTAATGGGTGTGTCGTTGAAACCACTGGCCACACACCAGGGTCATACCAGGGACACCCGGTAAGCTCTTTTTACCATTTTATTTTGAAATAATTATAGACTGATTGGAGTTGCAAAAATAGAGCAGGCAGTACTCGACCTTTTAATTTCTCTCTTCTTTCCTTTGCTTATTTTTCTTACCCTTAACCTTTTCACTGATCTTATTTTCTATCTAAAAAAGTACTGACATCTGACTTACCCTAAGAGTGACACCTTACATAATGAAAGAAAGTTGGTTGGCACAGTACAAGGAACTTTGTACTGTGTTCTTTGCATGAAGTCATATATTTGATTTCTTTTGCATAAATTTATAACATTTTTACATATGTACAGATTAATCAAGATACAGGGTTGTCCCATCAACACAAACAGAGTCTTTGTACTGTCTTCCTGCCCTCCCCTAACCTGTGAGAACTGTATGTCTGTTCTCTGCGTCATTTTAAGAATTTTACATAATTGCATCATACTGTATATAACCTTTAGAGACTAGCTATTGTCACTTACTGAAAGCTTTTAATAAATGACACTTCCTGAGCTTTATCACTACCCATTGCCCAGCTCTGAGGTTCTGAGTCAGTAGATCTTACGTGGGATCCAGGAGACTGGTATCTTAAAAAGCTTCCTGGGGATCCTTACCCAGTATGGCACCTGGGCCCCTGGCCTGGACCACTTCCTCTGGCTAATGGATGACTGTGGTGTTAAAGATGGAGTTAAATATCTTGCTGGAGGTGAATAATGTTACATTATCAGCCCTTTCATCTGCCACATCCTCCAAGGGACCACATCAGGGGGATGTGACCACTTCCACACACAATTACACCAGCTTTGACCTCATACCCTGTTATTTCTGAGGTACCTGATAACTGAGCCTCTGATGAGTTTTTTGTTTGTCAAAGTGATTTCTTGCTCCTAGGCCTGCAAGTCTTTGAACATAAATTCTTACTTTTTCATTCAGAATCATACAGGTTTTCACTGTAGCTTGTCTGACCCTGAGACAGACAGAATCCATGAAAAACAAAAGTCACTAAGTACAGGTAGGCTGCTGATCACCAGCCACTGGGGCAGGACATTTGGGAAGCACTGAAGCTAGCAGAGAGCCCCTCTCCACTATCAACAGGTACTTGAAGGCCACTCAGAATATCTGCTGGGAGGACGGGAGGCAGAAGACCAGCCTCTCACCATGCCCTTGGAGAAAATGGAAACCTCACGTAACACTTTCACAGGGTGACAGCAAAGGCGAAGAGAGGGAAGGAAGAGATGGCAAGATGGAGGCACTCAGTTGGGTCATTTGTTCTTGCCTTCAGTCTCTGACCCTCCACGGCAACATCAGCCCCATGAGGACAGGGGTGCAGTGTGGTGTGTTTGGTCCCCTGCTCTGCTCTAGTGCTTGACTTACTGTTGGTGCTTAATAAATATCTAAGGGTACCACATTTACCCAACCAAGCATGTTCGGCCCCTTGCCCTTTACCAGGAAAGAAAGGGGGTTGCCCAAGCAAACGTCACCCACATTGCATCTACCGAGAAGACCTGAGAGGCATGAGACGGGGGAACCTGCTACTGCCTTGACCTCTGGAAAGCAGGGTCCCACCAGACACTGACAGCTGCCGTGGAGGGCCACCCCATGTCCCACCCACCTAGCCTCAGATGTCAGCCCCCCATGTGGACCCAACACAGTCACGTTCCCCTGGGGAATCACCACCGGAAGTCTCAATGCGTACCCAACTGAGACTGACTCTCATGTGTTTCCTCCATAACACTGAACTATGACCAAATCCTGGCGGAATCTCTGCCTCTACAGCCTTGTGGTGCAGCCAGCACCATTAAGCAGTTATGTAAAACAATCCTGCCTACTCAAGTGAGTTATTGCTCAAAATTCACTTTCTTACACAAATATGCACTGTGGTCATTAACAGCAAAACATGCCTTCCACCCTACTGTCGCAATAGTGTTAACAAAAATAGAGGGCCTTGGAGAGGTCTCCAACCAAACTTATCACATTCTAAGAGTAAAAAACTTAAAAAAAAGCCATGAATTTTTAAGTCACCTGGCAAAAGTTTTGTACTGGATTTTTTTTTTCTTTTGAGAGAGAGAGAGAATTTTTAAATATTTATTTTTTAGTTTTTGATGGACACAACATCTTTATTTTATTTTTCTGTGGTGCTGAGGATCGAACCCAGTGCCCTGCATATGGCAGGCAAGCGCACCACCACTTGAGCCACATCCCCAGCCCCTATACTGGATCTTGATTGTGCAAATAAGCTACCAAATGGGTTTCTCTCCTCATTTCATGTTTCTGGGTTCATACTCTAACATACAATATTCCTGATATTTTTTAAATGATCAGAAATAGTTTTGATTAAGCAGATTTGACTCCTTTGCTCTCTGCCCACTGAGGCTGAAGCCTGCCACCTTGGAAGACAGATGTGTGCACATCTGTGTGGGTCGACCTGGGAGGCGACTTTTCTCACGTGTGTTTTGAATCCACTTGCATATCTTTTTTTCCTGACTATTAGTTGTGCATGAGGAATCAATTCATGAACTCTCATCTCCTCATTAGAAAACACTGGTATATGAGGAAGGACTGGAATATGAACCAACAAAGCAAAAAGTTAGGTACTATTTTTCTCGTGTTTCTATAAGTCTGAAACATCCTAAAATAAAAGTTTAGTTTAAACACAATAATCTAAGCAAAGAAAAGGATCTAACTTCCACTTTGGGTCTATGAGCTGCATCCAGAACTAACTGCTCAGGCATATTCTTTTCTTGACCCACCACCAGGAAACCTCAAAAGCTATTTTCCTCCCCTCCAAAATGGGTACTCTCCAGGGAAGTGGGGAGATACCCTCTGGTAGCAAGTCACAGACACCCATCAAGGTACCTGTCAACACCGAGGAGTCTTAGCAGAGTAAAGAATGTTTAATAATGGCTCTACAAGTCAGTATGGGAGGACATAAACCATTTTTTAAAGAAACAGCTGTTTTGCCTTTGTGAACAAATACCATTCTCTATACACAACAGATTCTAATAATATAGACTTAGTCTATTTTCTCAACTGAAAAATGGAATGAGTAACAGGACCTAGAATTGGGTGCTGTGAGGCTTGAGCAATGCCTGAGCCCTTAGCTGGTGCCTAGTGTGAGTTCACAGGCAGGCCACACGGGGAGTGCCCCTGCCTGGTGCCTGCCCTGTGCAGCACACCGGGATGCTGGCTGAGCAGGGGCCTAGGCTGGGAACCCTGTCCTCGGGAGGCAGCTGTGCGGTGGTCCCCGAGGCCTGCCACCTCCTGGCCGCCTCTCATTCTCCCAGGGCTGAGGTGTGCATGTCACAGTCTCACATTAGCTAATGAGATCATACTTGCTAAACTAAGCTAAGCTAATGAGCTCTGTCTGCTTAGCTAATCAGCTCTAAAATACACACTTGCTTTCTTATGGAACAGGCAGCCCCCAGAGTTCATTTGAAGGCTGGTTGTTTGGAATTGAAAATGTGTTTTCCCATAGAAACAATGTGACAAGGGAAAAGAGTTCTTTGGCCAAGAGGTCTGGCCAGCCCCACACCTTCCAATCTTCAGGAAAGGGCCCAACAGTGAGGAACGCGTAGTGTAGGGTCCTAGAGCTGCAGGTCCCCGGTGCAGGCAAGAAAGAATGTCTTCTCCTCCCCTAGGAACACAGGTGGCTAAGGGCAAAAGGTGGGGGGGGGGGAAAGAAAAGAAACACCAGTGACTATTCCATTCTAACCAACTAAATGACCACAAATGTCACACAATATGTGCTTTGGTTCATAACCAAGTAGGTTATTTACTTTCCTCATGGCTCACGACACATCCAAATAGTATTTTCTTAAAGGAAAAAAACAACAATAAAGAAATTTTGTTTAAAACCCATTTCCCATATAAGGATGCTTGTTAGGGATTCTATTTCCATTTCTCTTTCTGTGCTAGGATCTTTAATGAGGGCAGGTGAAAATCTAGGAACCCTAAAAGCTAAATCTACAAATTCAGGTGAAAATTAGCAGCAATTTTTATCCCAAACTATGCGAGAAGTCCAGTTCAAAAAGCAATAGTACACACGTTGCCAGTCTGAAAATGTCAATGTCTTCAACAAGGGCTGACATGGTAGGCTGCCCAGCACTTCTCCCAAGAAATACAAGCTGAAGCAAGAAACTGTCAGAAGAATTTTATGCTTAAAATGAGCTTTGCGGGCAGGAGGATGGGAGCGTCACACTCTCCTTCATCGTCTTCATTATTTTAAAAGGCCTGCCGTGATGGAGACATGCAGAGCAGATATGCACCGTGCCTGCCTTCGATGCTGAGAGCTGTGTGACTGACATCAGTCATCTAAGCCTCGTGGGCCTCAGCTACCTCATCTGGGAAATGAGGGTATTTTTACCAGTTCTATCTTTGTATGGTCATCACTAAGAGAAAAGGGTTCCTGAACATAGCTAGTCAAATTCTGGGATATCATTTACCAAGACAGTCAACGCTAAACAAGGAAAAAAAAAATGCTAACTTGAAAGGCACCTAGTTTAGAAGTCCATTATGTGAAACGCCTGTGTTTCTATTGCCCTTGAACTCTGACCTAACACCAGCTGACAGCTAGCCATCACTCCAGTGCTTCTCAAGGGAAGGCTTTAGCATCTGACCAGCAGACAGTGAAGGGGGCCCGTGCACAGACCAGGTGCACAGAACCTTGAAATGCATGCACCCTGGCTTAAAGGCCAGTTTCCCTTGGCCCCTCCACCCAAGGCATTGTCGTTTTTATTGAGGTTCTAGAAATGTTGATCTGGTGCTGACCGTAAATCCCCCACCAGGGTCAGAGGCATGAGAGACAAAGACGAATAAGGCAGGGCTGAGCCCTGTCTCGAAGGCTTTCTAAATCATAGGTGCTTGAGAAAGACAGGAAGGATGGCTGTCTGTATTCACAGGTTCCTGGCTGGAGGTGGCAGGACATGTGGGCAGAGGCCACAGGGTGATGACGAGGGGGAAGGAGAACCTGGCGCCCGTGGCAGGCAGGGGGAGTGACATGGGAGTGGGGAAGGGAGCAGTGCTTGGTGAAGTGCAGGTCATGGAATCAAGTCAGCAGGTCAATAAGCATTCCGTGTTGAGGTCTCCTGAGATAAAACCACAGTGGGACAGACCAGAGTTCAGTGCCCGGGGTCACAGTCATCACCGCTCTGTGAAACTCCTTTGTGGGTCCTCCTGTACTGCTCAGTGTAGGTCACCCTTAAAGTCTAAAGGCCACTGCTCAGGAGTGTAGGGTGCAGAGCGGCCATCCAGTCACCATCTCCATTACCACTGTCCACAGAACAGAGCCCGGGGCAGAAGCAGCTCTATGGGTGACAACGATGTTTCTCACCCTGGGTGGACATTCCTGAGGAGGGTCCCAACAAAGGTGTGGAGGGCTGGGCTGGGGCTTGGCCCTGCCTATCCACCAACTCTCCCCAAGCAAGGCTCTGCCAACTGCCCAGAGAGACCACAGTGTCACAGGGCGCAGTAAGGAAGCACGAAAAATGAGGAAGTTCAGGGTTAATGAATTTATTCATAACTTTTCAACTGGAAAAACAAACTTGTTTGACAGTTTATTTTAATATAAATTACATGTGCTGGTGGGGAAGAGGACTGGCCACAGAAGCTTCCCAGTGTTTATGGCTCTGAAAGGCCTTAATGCAGCCCCCATGGAGACAGCAGAAGTGGCTCAGAGCTAAACTCCCCTTGCCCCAGTGTAACCACACCATCCCCTCTCAAAGTCACCTAACTGGTACTCATGCACTGGAACTCGTACACTGCAGCAGGCTCCTGTTTGGCATCAGGACCAGGGCCATCTTGAAGGCCATTCTCTGGAAAGTGGGCCCATGTCTGAGACATGCAAAGGAATGTGCATGAGAGTGGATAGTACACCGGAACTTTCTCCTTCCGGATCTTTCTTCTTCACAAACCCATTGACCTTCTAGTGGCTAATATGAGAGATAATCACAACAACTGCTTTTTCACCTTGAAACAAAAATCTTGTGAAGGAAAAGACACAAATTATGAGAAGACAGAAGCCTGAAGAAAAGGCTTGGGCATCCAACTGCACAGGGCAGGTGAGACAACACCTTTATTTCTTAGGTCATGTCAGGGTGCTTCCTCGAATAGTCAGGAAATACTAACTTTGGCCCTGACATCAGACACAGCTCCCCAATTTACCTGCACTGATGTGTCTTACACGTACCACATCTCCAAAGCACACCCCTTGTGCTCAGCATGTGATAACACTCAATTAATATTTCATGACTCAAGTGAGCAAGAAATACTAACAAAAGTAAAGGAAAAGTGAAATTTTTATGAAGAAAGATACATGGGGGAAATGCCAGGAATAAATAGCAACAACAGAGGACCTGAAAGAAATGGAAGTGAGGCTCCTGTTCAAGAGGGATGATGTCATCCATTGGT
This sequence comes from Callospermophilus lateralis, assembly GCF_048772815.1. Classification (NCBI taxonomy): domain Eukaryota; kingdom Metazoa; phylum Chordata; class Mammalia; order Rodentia; family Sciuridae; genus Callospermophilus; species Callospermophilus lateralis. The sequence continues at coordinate 557,385 of NW_027511202.1, read as the reverse complement.
CTAAGTGCTGTCAATCAAGAAAGCAAGGTTTGATAAACTGAATTAGCTCAGGTCCCCTGCAGAAAATCACATGAGTTCACAAACTTCCTTGTCATTGATCAATGCATTAGACCAGACACTCAAAGTAAAAACTATTTTTCTTTAGAGGTTGAATTCACCTAATTGACTGGAGACTGTGGAAATGAACAAGCTGTTTCCCAACCTCCACTGTATGTTGACCATACAACACACACCAAAGCTTTTCCTCTTTTGTGATACTGGTCAGTGTAGATGCAAAGAGAAATCCCCCTGCAAAGGAATTATTATAACTGCAGGATTCTTTTCTCTAACCAAAAAATTCAAAACAAACAAGAACGGCAATATGTGCTCCAAAATAAAGAAGAAATGCCTTAATGTGATACAATCTGTTGTGTTCTTACAAAGATCTTCACAGTCACCCTGACTCAGAAGGTCCTTCCTCACACTTTCTCCAGAGCATAATTACTCCCATTCTTCTGTCTTAGGTAGAGAGAGGGAAGAAAACAATGAGATATTTAAATCTTCCTTGGAGGAGACAGGTCTATCAGAAATGAGCAGGAAGTTGAGTCATACGTCAGATTCAGCCAGGCCTCCCCTTGGCTGCCCTCTCCTCCCCACAAATAGACCTAGGGGAGATGGAGCCATATAGCTCTTCCCCATTCCAGAACGCTGCTCTCCCTGACCCCGTGCCCAGGGGTAGTCCCATCCCCAGCCTGACCTGTCATGGGCCCTGCACTTGAGCCCTTATTCTTCAATGGCCAGAACTGCAGCCTGGCCAGGTACCCCCAATCCCCTCACCACTGCCTGGGCACAAAGCTTTCTGATGGACTTCATTCTTGGACCTGGGATCCTGCTGAGACACTGCCCTGTCTCCATATTCCACCAAATCCAATCACTGTTCACTTCTGCCTCCTCTGCCCAGGCTCTGCCTGCCTGGGACTGTCGGGGTCCACTCGCTGCTGCAGGCTGGGGTGTCCCTCGCCTGTACTTCAGTTTGTCTCCCCAGAGCCTGCACAGTCCCACTGGGCAACTGACCCATGCACAACATCCAACGTGGTTAACTGTCGTGGTCACTGTGGTTAGCCAGACAATCCCCTGCACCCCCACTGCCTGTGCTTTCATGGGGAAGGTAGTCATTCCAGGAGCTTCTGGGAAGGTTGGCCTCTGCCAGCTTTCCACTGAGCGCCTCTCAGGAAACTGACTGCAACTGAAGACAGTCACCTCCACCAAGGTCTTGCCCCACTTCTGGAGCTACCATAAGTGATGAGCAGTCATGCAGGCATTCAAAGGCCAGTTCCTTGCCAGAGGATGGCAGAAGACTGCTGTGACTACATCTGCCCAGCCTGGCTACCCTCTCTCTGCACATGTCCATCCAAGAGCACACCCTGGCAATTGTCCCTCAGACAAATCCCTGCCCCAGTGTCGGCTTCCCTGGGACCCTATCCATGACAGGCCAGTCCCTGAGTGCTCTGCTTCATCTCCTGAATTCCTTGGAATCCCATAGATAACAAGGAATCCACTCTGTGCGCCCATTTTATGATGTCAGGTTACCAAGCCCTGCTCCGAGGATTGTGTAAAAGTGTTCAGACTTTCAAGTGCAGCTTCATCAGGAGAAAATAAGGACTGGGGTATGTTCTCCCAAAACTGTTCGCATCCCAACCTATGCACAGCTAATCTTACATTGCCCAGGGATTTTCCTGTCTAGGGACATTAAGGTCCTTTAGATGGGCATCCTGGATCATCAAGTGGGACCCTGTGTAACCTCACAGCTTCTTAAAATCAGAGGGCAGGTCTTGGCTGCAGAGAGAGAAGTGACTACAGAAGAAAGGCACAGAAAGGTGGCATGTTGATGGCTTTGAAAAATGGAAGGAGGGAGTCATAAGGCAGCTCTTGAAACTGAGAAAGTACAGATACAGATTGGGACAAGCACCCAGCCCTGCCGGCTCCTTGGTGTTAGCCAGACACCAGGGTCAGGCTTCGGACTTACAGTCTATAACATAATAAGTTTGTGTTATTTCAAGCCACTAAATTTGTGGTAATTTATTATGGTACCAAAAGAAAACTAATCCTGGAGAAAGAGCCCTTTTATAGACACCCTTCATTTACTTCCCACTTCAGTGTTCTGCTTGACTGGGGCTCCGTCCAGGAAGGCCTGTGACCTTTGTTGACAATACCATCAGGGTCACATGAACAAACCCAGCCAACCTTGCAAAGTCAACAATTCATATAATGATTAAGAGGAATCCTAAGAAGATGGACAGTTCCCTAGGAGGTCATTCCCCAACTCTCATGATCCCCCACAGCCAAGAAGCAGAAGAGCAGAGTTATAAATAAGTGGGCTGAACTTTGCTGCCACTTCATCTTCTAAATTTAGAAAAAAAAAATTCATAAATTTTCTGGCTCAAAGGCATACATCTTAAAATTCATGCTTCCTACATTTATTTATTTATTCAGTACTGCTGGGGAATGAACCCAGGGCCTTTCACAAGCGAGGCAAGTGCTCTACCACTGAGCTACACACCAGCCCTTATGCTTCTCGTTTTGAGCCTAAGAAGAAATTTTGCATAAAACAATGTTGGTCCTGACTGAAAAGTAATTTGGAGATGATAGAGCTAATATTTAGTAGCTACCTGCCTTTAAAAAGACAAGAGTATACTTTCCGAAATACTCACAAAAATATGCTGATAGCTAATGGAATAAGAACACAAACTCAGTGTGTCTCCTAAGTAGAGTAGTAATCACCATTTGAATGTGTGTGCTGGGACCATTTTGATGTTTAATTTGCATGGGTAGCAATCTTAAAGAGAAGCAGGAAGATTTAAATCAAGTTAGTAACTGTGAGGTAATCTGAGTAAAGAATTCTTCTCCCTGCCTAGAAAGATAAATAGACCATATATAGCTACAGAATTTAACTTGACTTTGGCTTTTTACGTTAAAAAAGAGACCTTATCTGCCATCAAGAATGTGTATATGAGAAACTCATGGAATTTAAAGACCCCCAAATAGGATCATTCAAGATGATAAAGTGCTTTGATCATAAAATCTGAGGCCCACTGGAAAGACCAAATCACTGGGGATCACTGGTTGCCAAGCTACCCACTTGTAGGGCAGCGAAGCTCTGCAGACCACAAGGCCGTCATAGGCTATTTCTGAAAAGGCCTCGGTGTGTCCCAAGTGCTGAGGCAGGAGAACCCGGCCTCTGGTCTTGTCAGTGACCCTGAGGAAACTGGACCTTCTGGCACACAACAGGGTCAACCACATTCAATCCCTTTCAAAATCAACAGACAGGACTGTCATTCACCAAGACAGTAAGGAACAGAGCATCCGGGGCACTTAACACATTGGGAAAAATAGGTAGGCCTGAGTACCCCGTTAAACAGGTTTGCACGGGTTTGGTTTCCCACACAGTAGGTGTCTGAGTAAGGCAGTTCCCGTGTGGAAGGAAACTTGGGAGTTTTAAGGCTGGAGCGAGGGAACAGTAGAGCCAGGAAGTGGGAAAGGAAGCAGGGATGGCCATCGATGCGCAGGGTGCCGAGGACCTAGACCACTGGACTTTCCCACCAGGACACATATGACAGACGACTTCTCCCACGGAAGAGCCAGGGCGCAACAGGACAGTGGATGGTGAAGTCGCTTTGTCACTTTTCTTCCCGCTCCAGGAAATACACTGGAACAGAAGTGCGGGAGGAGAGCTGACCCACAGTTTAAACAATAATTCTCAAACTTCAACACAGTGATTTGAGGGCCGTCTGTCATACACTATGTGTCTCAAACCAGTCCCAAAGTTCCATTTGAGAATTTCTGATAGTTGTTTTCCAGTTACCCAGTTACTATGGCTATATGATAAACTTCCCCAAAACACAGTGGCTTATAACAATGACCGTATTTTGTTCATGAATCTGCAATTTGGACAGAGCTCAGCACAGATGGCTCCTATCTGCCCCATTCAGCTTTCACTGGGCCAAAGATGGGGGTGGAGGTAAGAGAACTGGGTGGGGAGGTTGGGGAGGGCTTGGTTAGCACCATGTGAAGTCCCACTCATCCTACCAGGGACTCCACAGTCCCCTCTGTCTCTTGTGGTCTTATCTGCTTCCATCTGACCTTTGCACTATGGGAAACTCAAGGTGGCCTGACTTACATGGCAGCTCAAGGCTTGGAAGGTGCGCCTCTCCCATGAGGGCAGGAGTGGGTAAGGGGCAGGCAGAAGCTTTGGCACATTGTCTAAGGTCACCAGAAAGCAGCATCCCTGCCACCAACTATTCTTCACATGGGAGCTGCCCCATACTCAAGAGGAGGGGAATTCAACATCACCGTTGTATGGGAAGAGTGTCAGAGAAGTTGCAAATCTGTGTGAAAACTAGCACATTAAGTACAGAGGCAGAGGAAGAATGCAGTCCCAGAGATCCTGGAGAGAAGCACCCACCGGCGGGTCGGTCAGATGGCAGGAGGCAACTGAGAAAGAACATCAGGAGGCAAGCCCAGGAGGTGCGCTTTCACTATGAGCAGAGGAACATGAGGGGGCCCCTTCCAGAAGAACTGGGAGGAACTGGGGTTTTCCATGGTGCCCTCTGAGTCAGAGGGAAGAGGAAGTGCCAGGCCAGGGCTCCAGCCAGAGGGGAAAGCCACTTCCCCAAAGGCCAGAGTGACCCTGTGACAATGCAAACTGCTTGAGGAAGGGTAGAAGGAGAAGAGCAGGTGATCCGAGACAATAGGGAGGGAGCAGATATAGGAGGAGAAAAAGCAGCAACCAAAGGACAGCAGAAGTTGAACATTCCAGAAGTCGGGGAAAAGAGTTTCCAGAGAAAGCCATCCCTGTCTTACTCTGAGTGAAAAGGAAAAATTAAGGGCTGGGGAAGTAACTCAGTGGCAAAGCGCTTGTGCAGGAGAAGTGGGGCCCTGGGTTTGATCCCCAGTGCTGCAAAAAATGAAAACTGAGAAAAGGACACTAGATTTTTCCCGGAACACATTTTTGGGAGATCTATTTTATTTCTGCAATCAGTACAAAGAGAGGCAATAATTTCTCAGTAAGTAGAGCTGATGCCTCAAACAGAATGCAGTGTTTTTATATTAAAATAAGCAGCTGCCCTGCATGAGAGGCATCTGAAAACCACCCAAAGCTAGCACACTTAGGGAGCTTAACTTTTTCCCCAGGGGACTGGACTACCATCCTTCCTGATAAGCCTATCTCAGAGCAAACACACCCAGCCCCAAAGGGCCATTGGCTACAGCCTCCTCTATCAGCCGCCCTGCCCAGCCCTGTCACGTTCTGATTGTGCCTGGTAGTAACACCAGTTCCCATGGACTTGGAAGTCAGGAGTTTTTAAAATCCAGTGTGAATGTGTAGGAAATGGTTTCAGTTCTGTTTTTAATAGAGTGTTAAAATGTGCCTAAATTATTCTAAAATAAAATGGCCCTGTTACAATTGAAAGCAAATCTACCTGAAAATCTCCAAAAGGGGACAGGGAAGTCTATTTTCATGGTATGAAGGGCCAAGGAGATTGCAGCAAAAAAATAGGCCTAAATTAAGGATAGTACAACATCTACAGACCAAAGGAACGGTGCAGTCAGAGAGAGGGAAACAGGCACAGAGGCAGGGTTGGCATCCTGCTCTCTGTTTTGGATCCTATCAGTAGTGGAAATGATTTTCCCCTCTCCTGTGAAGCAGCTCAGACTCATGGTCTGCAAGGAACAAGCCAGCCACATGAGAAACCAGCCACATTAGGGCTGTATTTAAAAGGGGTATGAGATCAGAGACTTTCAAAACCAATGTGTGGCTACACACCTGTAATCTCAGCCACTCAGGAGGCGGAGGCAAGTTTATCACAAGTGGGAAGCCACTTAGAACCTGTCTCAAAGTAAAAAATAGAAAGACTGGGGATGTATGTCAGTGGTAAAGCACCCCTGGGTCTAATCCCCAGTACCCCAAAACAAAACAAAACAAAACAAAAAAGTAGAAGATGATCTGTGATAAAGTACCTTGCTCACCATTAAGGATATATATTTCTGTAAAACTTGCTCTTAATTATATGTAGCTTCAGTTCATGATGAGATGATAGTTGGAATTCAACATTTTTATAAATGTTTTATAATAATGTAAAAGCCCCTGGATCCCATGCTACTCCTTCCGTGATTCTGGCCCACACACTGAAATCTCGACGTCATAGCTATTGGCAGCACATGTTCTAGGTCAAAACCTATGAAGTGGCCCTCTTGCATATTCTATCCTGTAACATGTTAGCAAATCCCAAGAATCGGTGGAGTTTAGATTAAAGAGAAAATAAAGAATAAGCTGAACATACCTACAGAAATCAAATATTATACTAATAAAAATGAATTACACATATATGCAACATACAAATGAATCTGAGAAACATAATATTAAGTTAAAAAATTCACAAGAAGAAAGTTGTGATTGCAATCACTCCTACACAAGAACGAGTCAGATTAGCTACAAAAGCATAGCCTCTAAAATCTGTCAGGGAGCCAAAAATGCAAAGAAGCCTAGATATGGCAAAGCCTTTCTCAGGAGAAAAAGGCCATCAAATGCTTCCGTCCCCAATGAAGCAGTGGGAAGGATCAGAACATCATAGACAGCAATGAATAAGCCAGCTAAACTTTGAACCAGCATCAGTAACCATGGGGGACTTCCAAATAGATCAGAATTCCAAAAACTCTTGGCCACAGAGTAGGTGTGTGCCACCAGCCACCAAGAGAGTTGAAAGACATCTGATCAAGGCCATGTCATAAAGGGTTAGAGCATAAAACTGAGAATGTCACTCTCTAGACACTCCAGACCACTGAAGTGGGCCTCCAAACTTGTGCAGAGCAGCCGGTAGAGATGTCCTGAGATTCAGAAAGCCAAGGCCAGATTGAAAGCAAAGATAACTCCCTGGTGACCCAAAAAGCTGGCAGTCAGGCTGAAAAGCAGAGAGAAATCATTTACAGTTCAGAAAACTGGTGCTGGGCTAGAAAGCATAAAGAAATCTTTAATTTGTCCAATGCTCAGAACTCAAGCCCTGTAAAAATAAAATTCCAATTCTGCCCTTAAAACATCTAAAGCCAGTGATGAAATGAATCTAAAAAAAGCTTCCCCCAAACCCACACCCATTTAGAAATTATGAACTGAAATTTATAATTTCAGTTATAAATTGAGCATTCCCAATAGAAAAATCCCAAATTCAAAAGGCTCCAAAAAACAAAACTTTTGAGTGCCATCATGATGCCATGAAGAAGATTCCACACCTGACCTCATAAGATGAGTGGCAATCAAAATGCAGGCAAACTAAAAATATTATACAAAATTTCCTTCAGGTTATGTGCGGAAGGTGCATATGAAACATAAACCAATTCTGTGTTTTGGTTTCATGTTCAAGATATCTCATTAAGTATATACATAATTCCAAAATTTGAAAAATAAATAAGGTTCAAAACACTTCTAGTCTCAAGCATTTTAGATAAGAGATACTCAACTTGTATAAATCTGATTGACTCAGCCCACACACCAGAGACCTGAAAACATCTTAAATTACTAAAGTTTCTATAATTCTTTTACACACAATGTCTGGCATTCAATAAAAAATGACGAGGCAATGGTCGCGGTTGTGGCTCAGGGGTAGAGCATTCGCCTAGCATGTGTGAGGCACTGAATTTGATCCTCAGAACCACATATAAATAAGAGATACTGTGTCCATCTACAACTAAAATTTTTTAAAAAACAACCATGATTAAAAAAATTTAATGATGAAGCATGCAAAAAAAGGAAGAAAATATAGCCCACAGTCAAGAGGAGAAATAGGGAAAATGTAGATTCACATAAGATAAGTTGTTAGGATTATTAAGCAAGAATTTTAAAATAACTACCAAAAAATATGTCAAAGGATGTAGTAGAAAATATGAACATGAACAGATAAATATTTTCAGCACAGGACAGAAAACTATAAATTTTAAATTTTTTCAGTGTAGAAATTTTCAAAATATAAAAAATATAAGAAAATTTATCAAAAATGGCTTAACATAGAAAGGATCTATAAATCTGAAGACTAATAGGAATTACCTAAACTGAAACACAAAGAGAAAAAAAATAAAGAAAACACATGAAATAAAGTAACTAATACATCTGGGACTATATAAAATGGTTTTGTATAAAAGTAATCAGAGTTCCAGGAAAGGAAAGAGAAGGGGATAAAAGAAATGTTTGAAGAAATAATGGATGAAAAATTTTCCAACCTGATGAAAGATATTAACCCACAGATCCAAGAACCTCAGCAAACTCCAACAGGGCAAATATGGAGAATGTCACACATAGGCACATCATACTTCAACTGTGAAAAAAAGAAAAAGAAAAAACATGAGCTAGAGAAATATCACACATTATATATAGGAAAGAAATTCTTAAAAAATAACAGCTATTTTCTCATCCAAAAAAAAAAAAAAGCCAGAAGACAACTGGCCAACATCATCAAACTGTCAGCACAGAAGTCTATATCCAATGAAAATATCCTTTAAGATGACAGCAAAATAAATATTTTCAGAAAAAGCAAAAGCTAAGAGAATTTGTCACCAGCAACTCCATAGACAAGAAATGCAGGGTATAAAGCACTTTAAGCCAAGTGTGGTAGTGCACCCCTGAAATCCCAGTGACTCAGGAAGCTGAGGATCACAGTTTGAGGCTAGCTTGGGCAACTTAATAAGACTCTGTCTCAAGGGAAAAAGGCTGAAAATGTAGCTCAGTGGTTGAATGCCCCTCATTCAAACCCCAGTCCCAAGTTCAGGGTTTTGGTGGTGGTGCACTTTAAGCCAAAAAGAAATGATACAGTGAGTACCCAAAATTGCGAATATGTGAAGACAAATATGAAAAGCCCATTTTAACTGTTAGATATTTTATAAATGTACATATGTATGCATGTTTTATGTGTGTATATATGTATGTTATATTTTATATCTGGATGTATGTCATGTTTTAAAATATCTGTATCTTTTATATTTTATTTATTTGTTTGTTTCTTTTAAATAGTATTGACCACTTAGAAATAACATTACTGGCTTTATAGTACACATAGATATAAATTCTAGAACAATGAGAGTACAAAGGATGGAAAAAAGTAAGGAAATCAAAATGTTTTATGTTTCTTAAGTTATTCTTTAAGTACAACACTGTTACTTGGAGATAGAATATAATTGGTTAAAGTTGCAAATTGTGATCTCTTAAGCAACTACTAAATATAGCACAAAGAAACATTCAAAACTTTTTTAAAGAATATAAAAATACGCAGTTCATTTAAAAGAAGGCAGAAGATAGAAAAAAAAACAAAATGCATATTAGATAAATAGAAAACAAATGCCAAAGTGATCAACATAAACCCAACTATATTGAGACAAGTGGCAAATTTTGAATATGGAATATTGTATTCATGTTCCTTCCTGAAATTGATCCTGGTATTGTGCTTATATAAAGGAATATTCTTTTTATTAAGAATTACATGTGGAAGTATTAGGACAAGAAGGTTCATGATGTCTGAAACTTATTCTTCAATGGCTCAGGGAGAAGATATAACAAACAGCAAGACAAGGGAAAGAACAATGATGACAGAAACATATCAACAACCAATGAATCTGTCTAAGGGGCAGACAAGAATTCTATGAAATATTCTTGCAACTGTTCTAGAACTCTGAAATTATTTCAAACTAAAAAGTTGTTACATCTGAAGAATTAAATGTATTCAGTGCGATGCTCTTTTGTTAAGTAGATACTAAATCAATGTTATCATTTTAAAAAAAGATTACATATGGCATGACACTCTATTTATAAAGAAAAAATAAACCAAACTAAACAACCTATTATTTGAGAATGCATAAATGCAAAACCCTTGAAGAGAAAATAAAAAGGTGTAATCATGTTTGACGAGGCTCAGTCTGTGATGGCCGCAGGGTAGGAGGGCTGTTGGACCTGGGCAGCAGCAGTAAGGGTGTGAAGAGATTCAAAATGCTGCTACTATTTTTGCACCACAAAGAAACGATAAATGTTTAAGGAGATAAATGTGCTTACCCTGAGTTGAACATTACAAAATGTTTATATGAACAGAAACATCACTTAGCACTGCATAAATACGTACAATTTTATGTATCAATTAAAAATTTTTAATGAAGAAAGCAGTGGTATTGATTGGTTTTTGGACTGAATAGTAGTTTCATGAATGTTCTTTATAGTATTTTATTTAAGAACTTGTACCAAATACTATATAAAACCCTCTACATGAATTAATGTACTTTTTTAAGGTAAAAATTGAGGCAATAGAAGATCATCCAGTTTATAAAGATGAATTTGAATTAGGGCTGGCCTTCATATCTAGAGAAGAGCCAAACAAGAGCTATAAGATGGACCCCACCTTTACCAGAACTAGTGCATATTTCATTAGACCCAGTTTCTGGATGTAACTTATTTACGTATCTATTGACCACCAATGCCTTTTGCCTTCCTAACAAAATTAGCTACAAAAGAATGAAGCACTTCCTTGAAATCCTTAATTTAAATTCTCTGGCTAAGACATAATAACTCTGCCATGAATAAATTATGTGCAACATTGTACTGCAAAAGAAAAAATCTCCAGGATATGCAGATGTGACCCATTAAATAATTAACCATCACTCTATTTTAGGGACCTCCAGGAGTCCTTCCTGCATAATACGGATCACTTCCCACTAGCTGAGAAATAATGCAATAAAATGGGAGTGGTCAATAATATCCTTGAGAGCTTTATTTGATCAATTCAAGTGTCTGAAGTCAGAATCCATAAAACAGAAAATTATTCTAGGTGCTGATGGTTGTTCACTAACATCTCTCCCAATCCTGCTCTGCCCCCCTCCCCGCCCAATATATATATCACAGATTGCTTTGTTTGCCTAAAACATTTAGGTGAAAAATAAAGAAACACTACAAAGAAGTCTTGGTTAGCCAAGTGAATCCCAACCTTACTACTAGTTTTCTAAGTATCTAAGAAAGTCTCTCTCCTTGTCTTCAATTAACACACTTGAAAAGGGATGTTGCTTTATTCTGAATCCAGAAGAATTATACAGAATAGTCATAGTTTGTAAGGCAAATGTGTTCCACAGACATGATTAATGAGAAATTTTATTAATGTCCCCAATTTTACAATTACACCATTAAACAAAAAATATTTATTGAGGGTCAGGGATGATCAGGTTCTAGTCTAAGGACTACAGATATGGTAGTGGACAAACAAGGAGTCTCAGCCTCCAGGGTCTTACCCATATTGACCTCCTACACAAATGAATGGGCAAGTGCCTTCATGTCATTACTAAGGCTTTTTTCATTGTTGTTGTTTTGTAGCACTGGGTATTGGACCCATGATAGGCAAGCATTTGACCCCTGAGGTACAACCCTCACCTTTTTTTTTTTTTTTGGAGACAGATCTTGCTAAGTTACAGAGGCTGGCCTTGAACTTGTGATTCTCCTGCCTCGGCCTCCCAAGCAGCAGGAGTACACCTCTAATAAGGTTTCAAAGTCACCTAAAATCCTTGTGGGTTATAACTTGGAGCCATGACTGTGCTAACTGCAATGCGCCTTGGTAAGGTCTGGACAGTCATCTACCACCATCTGTTTCTGCCCCATGCTGTTCTACTGTGCACAGCGTGGCCACTGTTTGGCCAAAAGAACATGGGACACTTTGCAGACATGTTTTTCTGAGGTGGTGGAGACCTGGATACAGTCTGCAGAGGAGAGTTGATGAAATGGAGTTCTTAAATGTTATAAGGGCAGCACACAACAGAATCATTATTATGAAAATGACACTTTCATTTATGGGAGACAGCACCTGAAGCTATCATTTCAATGTCAAATGGCCTCAAAGACACGTGCATTAAAGGCTTGGTCTGGGGTGGGGCATTGGAAGACGGTGAACCTTTTGGAGGTGAGGCTCCATTGGAGGCTCTTAGTCTTTGGGGGTGTGCCCTCAAAGGGGATTGTGAGACCCTGACCCCTTCCTTTTCCTCTTTTGCTTCCTGAATTGAACAGTTTTCTTTCCCATGTTTCCACCATGGCCATTCTGCCTGTCCACAGCCACCTAAGAGCAACGAGTCCACCAAATCAGAGACTGAAAGCTCTAAAACCAGGAGCCAAAAAAGGCCTTTTTTCATTGTAAGCTAATTATCTCTAGTATATTGTTGTAATGACAGAAACATGACTAACGGACAGAGTTCTTCTGTTACAAGGGCAGCACCTTCTACTAGATTATAAAAGTTACCCCCTCCATGACAGTGACTTCATTATAGAAAATGACATTTTTGTTTACCAGTGATAGTTCCAAGCTCTATCTTCAAGGCCAAGAATTCTACAGATTCACGATGTTCATCATTTATTTCAGAGTGGAATAACTAAATTGAAAAATCAAAGAAAGGAAAGGAAGAAGAGAAGGAAAGAAGGAAGGAACAGAGAGAAAGAAAAAACATAAGGGTTTTTTTTTGGGGGGGGGAAGGGGGTACCTGGGATTGAACTCAGGGGCACTCCACCACTGAGCCACATCCCAGCCCTATTTTCTATTTTATTAGAGACAGGGTCTCATTCAGCTGCTTAGCCCCTCGCTAAATTGCTGAGTCTGGCTTTGAACTCCAGACCCTCCTCCCTCCTCCCCTATTCGAACTCAATCCTCCGCCTCCCAAACTGCTGGGATTCCAGGCATGGGCCACTGCACCTGGTAAAATAAGGTTGTTTTTTTTGTTTGTTTGTCTGTTTGTTTTCATCATCAATGGATTCCTAGCAATGAGAAATTTGAGAATGTTTCCAAATTCTCACATTTGAGCAGCAATAACACATTGGAACTGTCCGAAGTGACAGAACAGAATTGGGTGCCATGGTCACACCCTTGACCTAGGCAGGCCCCCTGCACCTTCTTTCTGCCCCCGTGATCAAGAGACTGTAAAATTTCAATATTTCAGAACCAAAGCCTTTTTAATTTAAAAATTCCAGTTATCAAGAAAAGTAGGCTGTGAGAGAGAGAGAGATTGAAGAGAGAAAGAGAGAGGGAGGTAGAGAGGTGAAGAAACTAATGGTGTTCGCTGATCTTTCCAAATCCTGGTTCTGGAGTCTTTCATGAGGCTTAATACCTTTAGGAGCAGTGAGGTGTGTGGGCCTGCCGTCCACTCCCTTCCCTCAAACACTATGAAAAGCCCTCACCTCTCCGTGGTGCTCCACAGGCTGAATGAAGGGGGCCCAGGTGGGCAGTCCTGGGCTGCCTGAGACAGGGTGTGTTCCGGCTGCTCACACCCAGCAGCCTTCTCTACTGCCTCCACAATTCAGGGACGGTGGCTCCAAAAATGAAGATGAAACCCAGGGTCTGGATCAGCGCAGTTCCCCAGGCCCCTTAGGACTCCACTCTGCAGGGGCAGGACCTAGGACATGGCTTCACACAGGCTCCTGGACTGTGCAACAGTCTTTTTTTTTTAATGAGTGACAGCACAGCTCCCATTTTTTTGGCCATAACATGCTCTCAATCACTCTCACTGTTCCTTATTAACCTCCATATTCCCTTCCCTTGAAAGGCTCTCAGAAAAGGTCAGCTAGAGTCCTAGGAGGATTTCTAGGTGTAGTCTGATGATATTTACACTTACTGAGCAGTTGCTATATACTGGGCAATGCACTAAGTATGCTTTTTCATTTAATTGTCACAACATTTAAAGGTAGACATTATCAATCCCCTTTTATAGATAGGGAAAAGGAGGCTAAAAAGACAAACCATTTGCCAGGGGTCATACTGTTGGGATCTGCCTTTCCAAAAGCCCTGTCCTTAACCATGTCTACACCTGCGGGGCAGCACAGTGGGTCTGAAGGAGCACTTTGTGGGCAGGAGCCTTCCCACACCAGAGCCAGCATCTTGGTGATCATGGGACCTGTCCCAGCCACTCACTTCATCTCCCAGATGGGAATACAAATTTCTACCCTGCCTTTCTTCAGCAGTTGAAGAAGCATCAGCATCTGTTGCTGAGTTCCAATAAGTTCATTTCTCTGGAAAAAACATGTCCATCTGCTCAAGATCACAATAAGAGGAGTGGTGAGAGACGAGGTGTAGATAAGGAAGTTCAAAACTGAAATTACAAGTTAGGTGTTTTTCTTCTCACATTTTTCATTTGTCTTCCTGGAAATGTTGGGGATGGGGTCAGATTATAGTGTTTGACAATGAAATTCCATTAACATTAAAAGCTATCAAAATACAAAATTGAACAAAGTTGGGGACCATGTAGTATGCACTCAATAAATAGTAGAGGTGGGCCAGAAGAAAGACAGGCAGGGAGCACCTAATGCCGGTGTTTCCTGGGGATCTTATTTAATGATTAGCCAATTGGTCTTTCATTTCCTATGCAAGTGGCTAATTGACTCTTTTGAGTGTCTAGCAAATTAATTTGGCCAAAGTTATTTAATTTCTTTCTGTCCTTAGCAATGAGTAAAGAACTCAAAAGACAATGCTTGTGACAAAACAATTAAATGCAGTGACAAAGGGTCTTAGCAAGCCATAATATTCAGAAGTTTGAATTGACCTGTGATTTTTCTCAACTGAAGACCCATAGGATGGGGCTCCTATTTTCCCAATAGTTCCAATTGCTTGGTTGAAGCAACACCCATGAAGACGAAACTCACTCTCTCTCTCTCTCTCTCTCTCTCTCTCTCTCTCTCTCTCTCTCTCACACACACACACACACACACACACACACACACACACCACGATGACTCCCACAAAGCTGATACAAAAATAATGCTGCAAATAGCACTCATAAAATCCCAGTGCATGCGCTTATCCCTTTATTCATAGCATGACACTGATGCAGAAGATCTGTGACAACCTGCAAGGGGGACTCTGGGGGAACTCTCAGAAAAAAAGCACACAGATCAAGAAATGAAAATGAATTTATGATGGTTTGGTTAGAAGCTATGTTTAAATTAAGAAAATAAAGATAGTAAGTACTAACTGGGATATGGGGGGAGGGGCTAGCCATCCAGCAAGGATTTGGGTATATATAAAAAATGAAATATTCATCATCCTACACAAAACACACTTGTGGCTGAAGCTCGGCAACGCAGTCACAAAATCAACCAACTGCCTCCACTCTTAAAAATCCCTGAAAACAGCAAAAATGCCAATACGGATCCATTCAAAACTTTTTGTTACTTTGGGAATAGAGTGAATACAGCCCTACCACAGGCCCACCTGTAACCCAAGACACTGTTAGAGGGATGTGTGTCTCTGTTAAACACATAGCCTCAACATTCAGGTGGGTGGCAGTGGTCATTCTGCGTAGGATGCAAATATGTCAGGGACCTCTGTGGCCCTTCCTCCAGCTTCCATGGATCTGTAGGGACAAGAGGCTGGCTCTGGATGGGGACCCACAGAAGCAAGAGAGGGGGCATAAAGCATGCCTCCTTGCCACCCTGCACGCCCACTCCCACCCTTGCCCTCTCATCACATGACTTCACCAACTAATCTCAGCCATGAACACAGGGACTTTTCTAGGAAACACCTGGAAAATCCACACAGTCAAAAATGCTGGAGAAATTGTGTGTGAGAGAAAGAATAGGGGGTGGGGGTAGCTTCCATCTGTGAACTCCCTCCTCTCCTATTCGAACTCAATCCTGTTAAAACTGTTCATCATAGCTCAGTGTTCAGAGAGAAAATGTTTCCCCTCGGAGAGTCTGAGGGATCTGAGTGAAAAGCATTAACATTATCAAGAGACCATTCATTTCTGATTGAGACAGCATTTCCACTAACAAAAGCCAGGCACAAGATCAAGCCCACTAATGCTTATCAAAGACAAAAGTAAACAACAAAAAGATTTTAATTAACTCTACCCAGCTGAAGCAGATGGAAACTGAAGGCACTGCATGCCCCTTAATAACCAGGTTATGGGAAGCTCAAAGAACTACCAATAAATACAATGCTTTTTCTTTTAAGTCTAGAGGGGGAAAATGACTACAACTTTCACTGAGCACAGCTATGGGGTATTACATATGGAGCTGCATCCCGAATGCTGGACTCAATCACAGCAATTGAAACTGATTCAGAATATGGCTAAACTGCCTTACTTATTTATTAAACTATTATTTATTAAATAATTATATTTTATATATATATTAATATATATTATATATATATTATATATAATATATATTAATATAAATATAAATATATTAAATATATTAATATATTAATATAAATATATTAATATATTAATATAATATATTATATATAATATAATATATATTATAATATATATTAATATATATTAAATAAATAAATATATTATTTATTATTTATTAAACTTATTTATTAAACTATTAATAAATAAGGAGACCTTTCATTGGTTGGCAGGAAGATAGTTGCTACTGGCCAATTTGATTCCTGAAAAAGCTCACATATACTTTTTTTTCATATAAAATTCTCAAAATCCCAAAGTATTTTCTCTGGCATCAGAAGTTGGCATATCTGGCCACACTTTTCCAGGCCTACATGTTTACTTTCACCTGTTCCCAAACTGTTTATTTTGGACTTTTTAAAAACTGAAACTTCTTTGAAAGTGAAGAGTTTGGAAACCTCACAGGTAATCAGAACTCATTCATTAATAGTGAACAAGTAAGAAGAATGAAGGGGTGGGGGATGAAATTCTCCATTTAGGGTACACGGGGAGCCTACACTTTTAAACCTAAAATAATCGAGATTTCTTATTATTCCGCAAAGTTACATAGAAGATTTAGCCAACTGAGCTTAATGCCCCACATCTTGTTAGCAAGGAGGAGGTGGGAGGGAATCAAGACTGCTTATTCCTGATTTAGAACTATCTCCGGAAACATCCCTCCCATAGACGCTGCACCTGGGCTGGTGTACAGGTTCCCAAACTCGGTGGAGAGCGCCACGATTCAGTCACCAGCGGCCCCACCTGCCAGTCCCACCCTGCTTGGAGAGGAGCAAAGCCCCCCACATAGTACAAGTGTCCCACTACCCTCTCCTCTGCTTCCGAGAGCCTGGCCCTGCACGGCAGCATTTCGGGATACTGAAAATCAAACAGACTCTTAATAGAACAGGAGGGCGGCGGGCTGCCATTATATAATAACATAGAGCAGATAAGACTTTTAGAAAACAAAAGCAGTTGGCGGAAGGGGGAGGAGAGATGAATGGGGCAATGGGGAGCTGTCGCCGCCACTTACTCCAAGGCGAAGAAGAGTCTGCTAGTAACCAGGATGAGGATGAGCGTCAGGTAGAAGACGCCTGTCTGCCGGGCCATCATGATCCTCCCGTTGCAGAAGAACTTGTTTCTGCCCGGGGAACACCTCCCATTTCCTCCTGGCCGCGATTTTATTCTTGTTGTGGGGCGACTCCATGGGGGAGGAGCTGTGGGTGCTGATCTGACTGTACTTGCAGTCTTTCATGGGCCCTCCGCCGCGATGAGGCATCCATGAGGGCAGCCGGCTGGGGGCGCACACCCTCAGAAGCTCCCCTCGGGGCGCAGCGCTCCGGGGTCGGTGTGCCGGAACCGAGGCGCAGCCGGGGGCCCAGGGGCGGCGGGGTCGAGCGCGCGACCAGGCGCACGGCGACCGGGGGTCTGCCAGGCGATCCCCCACGCCCCACGGGGCCCCAGAGCCCCGGGACGCGGGCTGGAAGCCACCGAGGACCGCTACCGCGGGCTGCGGACGAGCATCGTCCCTGCTGAATGCGGATTCTGCTATGACAGTTGGGCTCCCCGAGGGGTTAACCTGGGTGTCCTCGGTAAAGTTGTCGCGGAGCTGGGAGCCCATGTAGGGGTTGCCCATGTAGGGGTCGCGGCACCGCAGCTCGGGGGGCGGCCGGGGGGCCGGCGGCAGTCGTGGCTCGGCGGGGCCCGCATGGCCGGGAGGCTTCTGGGGGTGTGCGCCCCCAGCCGGCTGCCCTCATGGATGCCTCCCGGCGGCAGAACGGGTCAGCCTCCTTGCAGCCGGTTGGGCGGCGGCACCCGCACCTTGCCAGCCGTGCTCCTCCTCCAACTCCTCCTCCTGGCGGGCGAAGCCCCGGCACCAGCACGGCGAGGTCGCTGCCCCAGTCCCCTCCAGGCGGACGCCCTGGGCTCGGGGACCCGGCAGGCCCGGCGCAGCAGGCCTCGTTCCCCAAGGCTTCGCCGAGGAGTGATCGGGCGCAGCGCCCGCGGCACCGCCACGCCATGGGCTCTCGGTGTCCTCCTGCAGGCTTCTCTCCTGGGTTATTGCCGGCAGCAACTGCTGCCTCGGGACACGCACGATTACACCGTCACTCGCAAACCCATTCTTGCAACTGCCGAGACCTGACGAGCCACGGCGTGGAGAGGTGACCCTCCCCGGCCTGTACCCCAGCCCGGCGCGCTTCCTCTTCCTCCCCATCGGGGCGCTTGGTCAAGTCGCCGGGGACTCTACTGGTGTCCTGGGAACGGGGTGGGGCGCCCGATGACAGGTCGGGGAGCGGCCGTCAGAGACAGGCCTGACTCTGGGAAGGACTGCGGGCGGGGGTCTCGAGGCCGAGCTTCCAAGGAAGGAGGAAAGAGAAGAGCCGAGGAGTCTGGGTCCCCTTGCCCGAGCTAGGGCTTCCCTCCCATAGTAAAAGCTCCTTGGTGGCCAGGCTGTTTGGGTCGCTGCCTTCCGGCCCTTTCGCTCTCCACTTCTCCTCCACGGGCGCTCATCATTGGCTTGTTTTATTTCTCCCTCCTTTTCCCGGCGGACCACCCTCACAAGCACTGGGACCGGGCGCCTATCCGCTCCGCCTGCGCCTCCCTCCCAGGGGCCTGACCGCCCGGTGGGCCGGCAGGCGCAGCCACCTGGCCGCACCAGTCACAGGCGCCTGCGCGCTCACGCCCTCTAGGCTTTGCCGCGGGATCCAAGCCATGGCTGCAGTGGGAGCCCAAGGTAGGGTGAGCACGGTCCAGGGGCCACTGTGGAGAGCGAAAGCAGCAGGCGGGAACGCTCGATTTTCCGAGCCCCACTTTCCTTTCACAGCCCACTGGGATGTGTAGTTCCTCCTCTCGCTGTCCGGCTCCGAGAGGAAACAATGACTTTGGAACCAAAAAACTACAAGTCCCTGCATCCCCCGCGAGGAGGGCGGGAGAGGCGCGGTGCTGGGCGTTCTGGCCTTGGTGGTTGGAGATGGGAACCAACAAAGGGGAGGGTGGGGTCGGTGCCTTCTCTGTGCTGACCACCTTGTGCATTACACGTGTTCTTTGTCTGATCTTCACCACAACCCTGCTAGACACTATTGAACTTGCCCAACATCACAAAGCTCCCCGGTGGTAGAGATGGCATTGAACCCCGAGCTCTATTTTCCTTACAAAGCAAGCCTTTCGGAGCAGTGTCACAAGGAGAAGAGGTTAACTGTCCAAAAGAGAAAAAGAAATATAGCCAGTTTCGAAAAGCTTCCTGTGGTCTGGAAAAAGTGGTGGGAATGGCAATTAGAATATGACGCGAAATAACAGAGAGAGTTACCAATCAAAATGGAATTTACAGGGGTCCATTCCAAAGCAGATTAGAATCCTGGGGGAATGGATAGGCCCTTAAACACACTATCAAAATTAGTTTTCAATATTCTTTGACAGACAAACATATTACAGGGACAACTCTGTGGCTGCATTGTTCTTGAAAATTCAACTGGCAAGTCTCTGACATTTCAAATGAAAGCTTTCATGTCCTTTAGCTGTGGGAATCAAGGAGGTGTTGTTCTATTTGTTGCAAGCATGTTTTCTCTGGGTGTCCAATTAATATGCTAAATCCATTGTCTCCATGACTTTTAAAAGACTTCCATTCTGGGGTTGGGGATACAACTCATTGGACTGGGGGCTTACCTAGTGCTTAAGGCCTTGGGTTTGATTCCCAGCAACAACACCCCCCCAAGACTCCCACTGTTCTCAATTAAACCCAATTTTTCTGGCACCATGGTTATGCTCTGTTAGAGATACCAAATACTAAAATATTTACAAGTGAAATGATACAAAGTCTAAGATGTGCTTTAAAACATTCCACCCATCCACCTATGAAATGAAAGACAAGGAAGTATAGAAGAAACAACATTGGAAACTGTTGAAAATTGTTCATGTTAGGTAATGCACTTAATTATCTATTGCTGAGAATTACCACAAACTTAGTGGCTTTAAAATATATGCAGATTTACCTCCCAGTTCCTGTGGGTCAGGTTCTCAGCACATTGAGTCCTCTGATGAGGGTCTCACACCCGCTGCCAAGGTGTCAGCCAGGCTGTGTTCTCATTACCTGGAAGACTGGCTTCCATGCTGTTTTGGGGGCACTGGTAGGAGTCATTGCTTTGCAACTGTAAGACTGAGCACCTGGCTTCTTCTTGGTTGTCCACTAGAGACTGTTCACAGCTCGAAGAGGTCACCTGCAATTCCTAGTAAAATACCTGTGGCTCATTATCTCCTGGCCTTCCCACCATGTCCACTGACTTTATCATGCCAGCAAGGAAAGTCTGCTAGCAAAACAGACTTTGATACATCACAATCACACAGAGGCCCCATCTAGTGTGCACTTTTTGTTGGCCAGAAAACAAGTGATTGGTTTCACATACATACACTCATACAGGGTAACAGACACAGGATGAGTGTGTCCACCCAGTGCATAAGAGGGTTCATTATGACATTCTTATCTGTTACATCCACTTGTGTTTATGTTTGGAATTTTTCATAATTAAAAAAGTGAATCATTCATTTTTAAATATTATCTGCATTATCCACAACAAATGCTGATTTCTAGGCACACTGTGCTGTGATTTATTTTATTTTATTTTTAGTTGTAGATGGACACAATACCTTTATTTTATTTATTTATTTTTATGTGGAGCTGAGATTAAACCCAGTGCCTCACACGTGCAAGGTGAGCACTCTACCACTGAGCCACAACCCCAGCCCCACTGTGCTGTGATTTCTTACAGATATCTTTCTAGGGCTTGTGTTTCTTACCACTCCCATGTATACCAAGGCCTTATGTATTAATTAATAGCTAATAATCACCATACTAAGCCCTAAGGCAATTACTTCATTTGTGTGGGTGACTCGGATTTTAATAAGTTCACTCAAACCTGGACTGGCAGCCATGGATTTTAGCTCACCAAGTAACACCTTTTCTTTAAGGTATGGTGGAATTCATTCACTCATTCATTCCATCACTTTACCCTTATTTATTTCAGGACCTGATCTGTGCTAAGTATTTTTAGCAGCAAGGACATAAAAGGAACCAAGAAGAATGATTCTATTTAAGGGATGAAGAGAACCGAAGGAAGCAAACAGCTAATAAATAAATGACTCGATAATAAGAAATCATCAAAGGACAATTACAAAAATGAAGCACAAAGCAAGATTGTGGGATAGACTGGAGCTGGTGAGGAACTTCTGCAGAAGAGACACTGGGGCAGAGATGGGAGCCATGAGAGACAGGAAGTCCAGAGGCTTCACAGCAGAAGAAGCCTGGAAATTTTCAGGAGTGCAAATAAACAAGTCTGCTGGAGTAGAGCAAGGAACAGAGACAGGGGTTAGAAAGAGGGCTGGGAGGAGACACTGAGGCACTGGAGTTGATTCTGCCTGCGCTGGAAGTTCACTTACTCTGCATCTATCCATCACTGGTTCAAATGTGAAGGCATCGAACAGAAGAGTAACATACCAAATTCCCTTCAGAAATATATAGATTCCAAACCTCAATGTTGGAAGATCCTCAGTGCATCTAGAATTATAGAACAAAGAGTTTATTTTGCATAAGAGGAAAATGAGACCCAGAAAATTCCTTCAGAATGCCTCACGTATAACAAATAATCCAAGAATGAGCCTTCATTTCAAAGTGTGCATTCTCTGATTTAAAGCTTTAGGAAACTGATACTGAACAATGACTTCATGCCTGTCATGTTCAAGGCAGTGTGATATAGAAATTTAATATGATCGAAGAAAGTATAATCTAGTTTGGAAATCAAGATGGAGACACATGAGAAATTATATAAGAAAATTGTAAAAATATCGATCTTTTCTCAGGTATCTTCCTGTATTAGGTGATAACATATTTCTTTATACATTCAGCTTATTAAATTCAGAGGACTTCCAGTGAGGCAGGGGCTATAATCTTTGTTTCATAGAGGAAGAGACTGAAGGTCAGAGAAATTTGGTGATTTGCCTCAAGTTTCACAGGAGCTAATGGAATCAAGATGGAAGAGATCTGTGTGTCTGATGTCAGCTTTTCTCTCTGAGCCCACTGCACAATGGTAAAAATACACCATGTCTGATGAACTTCCAACTGAGTAGAATTGAGGAAAGTATCTTGTTCTCAGAGCTAAGAGAACTCTCAGGCCTGAACTACAGCAAAGTGTGTCTGTGTCTGTGTCTGTGACAATCTGGACAGGCAGAGCAAAAGGGGTTAGTATCTCAGGGAAGTGGGAATGGTATAATCGGGTGAGCAAATTGGTAGCAAAGGGCAGTGGACAAGATCCAAGTGCACGTGATTCATCTGGAAGGGGATTCCAGAAGCAGCACTAGGTATAGCGAGCTGGTACGAGGGTACCACTGGCACCTAGAGCAACTAGCTGCCCTCCCTGGATTGGTGGTGACATCTTTGATTCCAGTGGTTCTTCTCTTCTCAGCTGCAAGGACCCACTGACAAAAGGGGTTACGTTATCAACAAAATTGAGATTTTTTTCCTTTCTCAGAATACCCACCAGCAGAGGATGGTCCTGTGTGCACTGTGGAAGGGACGTGTTTAGACCCCAGCACATTGCATGGCCTGTACACTTTTCAGGGCAGGATGGGTGTACACCCAGTATGGTCTGAGGGACATGGTCCTAGGAAAACTGTAAAACTGTCATAAGAAATTTTACCTGAGTTCTAGGATACCAGGAAGCAACTCTGGAAACCACATTCATTTCTTCAGAAAATCAAACACCCTGATTCCTTCCAACCCAGTTTTCTTAACATTTATTTGTACATGTGCTCAGCACATTTGGAAAGAGCTTGTGTCAAAATGAAGATGTTTAAGCTTGTTGCTGGGGTGTGTGCCTGTAACCCCAGTGATTAAGGAGGCAGAGGCAGGAAGATCCCAAGTTTGAGGCCAGCCCAGGCAACTTGGTGAGACCTTGCCCCAAAATAAATAATATAAAGGGCTGGGGGTATCGCTCAGTGGTAAGGCACACCCTGATGTTTAATAAGCTCAACACTACAAAAAAAATGACATAAAGCAGAAAAAATTTAATTTTCCTCAAGAAAAAGTTTTTCTTGCCTTTTAAAAATGTTATTAATGGGGCTGGGGTGGTGGCTTAGCCGTAGAGCACTTGCCTCGCACGTGCAAGGCCCTGAGTTCAATCCTCAGCACCACATAAACATAAATAAGTAAACAAAATAAAATTATAAAAAAAAGCATTAGTGAAAAATACATAACAGTGGGGTTGATTTTCACATACTCATAAATATATAACATAGTTTGCTCCATTTCAATCTCAAGTACTTCCTGTACTTCTCCCCTCACCCTCTCTGGCCTTTCTTTACACAAAAATATTACTTTTTAATATGCTTACAAAAATAATACCTGTACATTAAATATATATATATATATATATATATATATATATATATATATATATATATATATGACACATAAATAGGAAGAATGTAAGATTTTCAAGTTCAAATTCCCCACACTTGCAAATAATAGTCACTAAGATCAACCTTATATTGTTCATTGTGCACTTAAACACACACCCACACACACACATCTGTATCATTTAACAAAAATGGAATCACATCATGCATGTTAGTTTCATCTTGCATGCTTTTTTAAATTTGTCTTTTTTCCTAATTAGTGCCCCACCCTTGTTCTTCCCTCAATCTAGTGTTAGCCACTTGGCCTGGATCCCCTCCAGGCCCATGTAGTCATGAGCACACCCACACATTCACAGGCACACAGCCCATGGTACACTTTCACCCCTTTTGACCTAATACAACTGATAGTCCTTGAGAGTTGTTTTTCCCAGATCAGTCTCGAGCCCAGGGTCACCCATGGTCATTAGACCTAAGTCTCTTCTAAGGTGGAATGGTCCCACCACCTTTGAGATGCCGGATCTTGACATCCTGGATGACTACAGGACTCCCACCAGGTTACAGCCGGGTCACACAGGCAGGGGTTGTGTCATTGGGCAAAGACACCATGTAGTTAATTCCATTGTGGGAACATTTCAGATTTTTAGAAGGTTCCTAATTTGGAGATCAATTCCACCTGTCTAATTTCTGCCAGTGCTTCTGGGTAGATCCTACCCCCTTACTTAGCATCAGTCTCCCCATTCTGCTCTCCTCCAGCCTGAATCTCTCTCTTCCCCTTAACCATTTCTTCCCAGGGAATGAGGCTCAGCCTTCCCACCCCCAGCACCCTCACCTGTGTCTTTCTCTCTCTGGAGACAATTCCTCTCAGGTGACCCCAGAAGAGATGGGCCTGAGCAGGAGGGGCTCTCAGGTGAAGCTGCAGAGTGACCTCTGTCATTTCAGCCTTGCCAAACAACTCAACTGCTGCCTGTCGCAGGAACCCTGCAGGATGAATTCTCTGAACCTGGGCTTGTGTGTTTTCTTGTATGTTTCCCTGCTGAAGTTCACTTGTTTGTTTCTTTCAGTCTATGTAGTGAGGTGACTTTGAGACATTTCTCTTGTTCATCTTGTTCATTAGGTAACTGTGCCTTCTGGAAACTGTCACAGGCATGTCTAATAGGTAGAAGGTGCCTAGACATCTGTTGAAACAGCACTGCTGAGGACAGAGACCTATGGAATGTCCTCATTTGTGTCCTTCCAGGTGATACATAAATCCCTCTTGGGGCCTGGGTGCTCAACCAGCTTCAAATACAACCAACTTTTTCAATAATGCTATGAAAGGTGGGACTTTGCAAAAAGGTCTGCTGGAAAAAGAGTAGGACATTGTTCAGGGTATGGTGTTACTCAGAGTTCTGTCTGACCCGTGCGGGATGTGGTCAGTTTGGGGGTAGCACCACAGTGGAGCAGCATCTAGGGAGAAACAGAAACAGGAAAAGGTGACTGCCAAGAGCGGAGTGTCCCGCAGGCCGAAGACAGGCTAGGGTGTTAGAACTCACCATGAGTCATAGTAAGAAGGAAAACCCTTCCCTCCCCTCCTCTCGGTGTGGTGGACCTTAGCTTTCAGGGGGTGTGTGACTGAGAAAATTGGTGGCATATGAAGGTACATCAGCTGCCTGCTGCCATAGGGCCACCATTTATTTAAGTGATGATCTATTCACATAAAATAATTTATGAGAAAGGGGTGTGTCCCCCATCCACTCCTAGTCCAGCAGAGTGCCACAAGGGCCAGTGACATCCACAGCAAGATTGCTCTAGTGAACTAGGCAGCCAGAGAAAGCAGGCCTGAGTAGGAGACCCTCCAGGACAGTGCAGGAGCATCAGAAAGAGAAAGCAGGCAGACAGGGCATGGCAGATCGGTTGGACCATGCAAAAAAAAAAAATGAATTTGCTGGGTGACAGATGACCATCCTTGGGTCTGGTGATGAGCCTGGTGAATTTGCGTTGGCCAGCATAAGTAGATCATGTGACAGAAAACACAGAAACCTCTGCAAAAGCAGTGGCCTATGGCTTGGAAGATGGGGGTATGATTGGCATACAACACATGGTGGATGTCTTCAGGACGTAGGGCTCCTGCCACAGCACTCTGGGCTACCTGGTTCCTTTAGGAGAACTGTGTC
Organism: Callospermophilus lateralis; assembly: GCF_048772815.1. Classification (NCBI taxonomy): domain Eukaryota; kingdom Metazoa; phylum Chordata; class Mammalia; order Rodentia; family Sciuridae; genus Callospermophilus; species Callospermophilus lateralis. The sequence goes on along the minus strand of NW_027511202.1, from coordinate 531,637 downwards.
TAAAGCACAGTGTGAGCTGAAATCAGGGCTCATGACACACCTGCAGCTGGATCCGTAATTAAGAGGACTTGAGAGAAATTCTTCCTGGATACAAGATGATCAGCTACGTGATTCAAGGTCGCTCTCATTTCCATAGTCATGCAACTCTGCAAAGGCAACCAAATAAGGACAAACATACAGCAGGGCTTGAAATAGTAAATCTAATTCTACTGTACATCCGCTATTTTGGTTTCTCAACTCTACCAACTCAGAATGTGTTTTGGGAACTGCATCTTTCTTCCTAATTGATTGGAATGAAGTAGATTATCTGTGACCATTTTGACTCACCCCTGCCTCCCTTCCCCAGCAAACAGTTCTCTTCTCTTAGAATATGAAGAAAAGCTCTAAGCTCCACCTAGGGAAGGGAGCACTGACTTAAGGAGAAGGAAAGTTTCCACTCCCTCCATGAAATCCGGTCCTTGTTATTCCTGCTCACCCTCTGGTTCAGAGAAACAGCTGAGTGGAGATGTCACTAAATTTTATTTATTTTTTTTTAATTTTTTTATTGGTTGTTCAAAACATTACAAAACTCTTGACATATCATACTTCATAGATTCGATTCAAGTGGGTTATGAACTCCCATTTTTACCCCAAATACAGATTGCAGAATCACATCAGTTACACATCCACATTTTTACATAATGCCATATTAGTAACTGTTGTATTCTGCTACCTTTTCTAACCTCTACTATGCCCCCTCCCCTCCCTTCCAATCTTCTCTCTCTACCCCATCTACTTTAATTCACTTCTTTCCTTGTTTTTTCCCATTCCCCTCACAACCTCTTATATGTTATTTTGTATAACAATGAGCGTCTCCTTCCATTTCCATGCAATTACCCTTTTCTCTCCCTTTCCCTCCCACCTTGTGTCTCTGTTTAATGTTAATCTTTTCCTCCTTCTCTTCCTCCCTGCTCTGTTCTTAGGTGCTCTCATTATATCAAAGAAGACATTTGGCATTTGTTTTTTAGGGATTGGCTAGCTTCACTTAGCATAATCTGCTCTAATGCCATCCATTTCCCTGAAAATTCCATGGTTTTGTCATTTTTTAGTACAGAGTAATACTCCATTGTGTATAAATGCCACATTTTTTTTTTATCCATTCATCTATTGAAGGGCATCTGGGTTGGTTCCACAGTCTAGCTATTGTGAATTGTGCTGCTATGAACATCGATGTGGCAGTATTCCTGTAGTACACTCTTTTAAGGTCTTCAGGGAATAGTCCGAGAAGGGCAATAGCTGGGTCAAATGGTGGTTCCATTCCCAGCTTTCCCAGGAATCTCCATACTGCTTTCCAAATTGGCCACACCAATTTGCAGTCCCACCAGCAATGTACAAGAGTACCCTTTTCCCCACATCCTCACCAGCACTTGTTGTTTGACTTCATAATGGCTGCCAATCTTACTGGAGTGAGATGGGTTTTGATTTGCATTTCTCCGACTTTAGAGATGGTGAGCATTTTTTCATGTACTTGTTGATTGATTGATTGTCCTCCTCTGAGAAGTGTCTGTTCAGGTCCTTGGCCCATTTGTTGATTGGGTTATTTGTTATCTTATTATTTAATTTTTTGAGTTCTTTGTATACTCTGAATATTAGGGCTCTATCAGAAGTGTGAGGAGTAAAAATTTGTTCCCATGATGTAGGCTCCCTATTTACCTCTCTTATTGTTTCTCTTGCTGAGAAAAAACTTTTTAGGCAGGAAGTGTGAATCAGGCGGCATAGCGATACCAGATTTCAAACTAAACTACAGAGCAATAGTAACAAAAACAGCATGGTACTGGTACCAAAATAGGCGGGTGGACCAATGGTACAGAATAGAGGACACAGAGACTAATCCACAAAGTTATAACTATCTTATATTTGATAAATGGGCTAAAAGCATGTAATGGAGAAAGGATAGCATCTTCAACAAATGGTGCTGGGAAAACTGGAAATCCATATGCAACAAAATGAAACTGAATCCCCTTCTCTCACCATGCACAAAAGTTAATTCAAAATGGATCAAGGAGCTTGATATCAAATCAGAGACTGCGTCTGATAGAAGAAAAAGTTGGCTCTGATCTACATATTGTGGGGTCGGGCTCCAAATTCCTTAATAGGACACCCATAGCACAAGAGTTAATAACAAGAATCAACAAATGGGTCTTACTTAGACGTCGCTAAATTTTAGATCCAACCATGAGCTGAAGGGAGGAAGGCATGCTCTCTGTCTTCTAAGTGGAATAGCTGTATTTCCCTGAGCTTGACTGGAATCATGAAGTTTGAGAAAGAATCCCAGTGACTGAGCAGCTCAGTATTTTCTCAAGGTGATTTCTAAGGTACACAGGGCCACAAGATGCCCGAAACTAAGGTTCTATGGTCAAATAAGTTCATAGAATTTCTGCCTTATATGCCCTGCTCTTGAAGATGCTGAGAAGCCCTGAAGCCAAGTAACCAGGCTTACCAAATTTATTTGATCACAAGTAAGTATGTGTGTTTCCAGGTAACACGTAACAGCTTCTGGAGCTGATGTACCATGAAACACACTTGGAAGGATGCTCGTCCATTGAATCTTTTCCTCAATTTATAGAGAAAGAAAACAAAGCCTGTGTTAAGGTGCAAGAGACTAATTGATCTCCGTTACTTTCAGGACTGGGAACTAGACCTAGTTTCCAATTAAGTCCCGGCTCCTCCTATCACCTTCGAAGTCATTGTCCATGGTGGTGACTCTGAGGTCTCCCCTCAAGCATCCTTTTCATTGTCTGGATTTTGAGGTCATGTCTATTTATGGTTCACACAGTAATGAATCCATCAAATACTTTGAATGTTTTAAAAAGGGCATTGGGCCCTGTACCGTTGATCCACTCTACAATAAAGAAAAATTGAAAGGAATAACACATAGCAGCAACTTTTATTTACTGTGATAAAAACAGACATCTTACTCAACCTGGAACTGTTATAAAATAGGATTCTAAAAGATAAGTAATGAGATACCGCAAGTGAGTAATGAGACTCCTGCTTTGGAAGCCAAGCTTCAGCTCACCCAGAGGAATTATTCTCATGCTTACCATTTATATTGCACTGTATTGATTGTAGCACAGTGCACTCCAAAGTAGCTATGGCTCTGGGACCCTGCACAGAATCTGGGAAGAATCCAAGAGGCCCAACAGCTGCATATTGCAGAAGGCACATAGGCTCTCTGGACAGCACAGACTTTCTCCTTATTATGTAATGCTTCTTGTTCATTTCTTCACCTTCCAAGAATCTTGTCACTGGGTATCCTGCTGGAGAGATTGATGAACTACCCTGGAAACCTTACATAATATTTCTATTTCAATCAGAAAGTCTGTCTTTTAAATAAAGTGATATATTTTGGAAGTATTTTATTGTTTTCCTTCTTACAAAAGTAATAAGTGACTCATGTTAAAATGCTTTTGACTTTCCAGAAATAAGTGAAAATGTTGCTTTGGCTAACATTTCACTAATTAAGGCAGAAAATAGAAGAACTACAGATATAAAACTCACCTTTCCCTTCCCTCCAGGTCACCTGTGTGAGCATGAAATCCAGCAGATCTTTTTCTTCTATGCATGCACTTAATTTGACAATAACTTTAAAGACCTCTGCACTATATTTTTGTCAAGCAGCAGTGAGAATGATTTGACCAATATGTGACCCTTACAGCATTTTAAAAATAATTCAGCCTCATACTTTAAACACAGAGTAAGTGAATCTCCAAAGAAATGTTTTAAAAATTGATGGGAAAAAAAGGCCCAACAGTGTGTGAAACCAGCTAGAGCAAGGGCTACCAGAATCCTGGGAACTGTAATGCTAATAGATTTCTAGCTGTCAAAATTTGAAATAGAATCTACAGGGACCAAAAATTTTGAAATAAAAATGTGGTCAGATGCATGTCTGGTGGGGACTTTTCAGCTGACTCAAAACAAACACCAAAATAGCAACAGTGTCTATCTCTGATAGACTTGCCTTCCCAGCAGCCTCCTCTCTGCAGCAAGACATTTCTATTACATTTTCCTAAAAGGGACTCAAGCTTACTTTGAAGTGATAGTCCTGCCGGCATTGCATGCAGCACCAAAGCTCTGTAATTTCCTAATCTCTGGTTTCCACACTTGAAAATACTCTGTCTTGCTATTTTAGAACTAAAGTCTCTGTTTTGCAAAGACTGTGCTCTGAATGTTTGCAAGTCACCTGTTTAGAACTTGTATTATGCATTCCCACAGAACAAGTCTAAGTGGGATTTTGAAATTCCTGAAGCAGGCCAGTTAATCTGATTGCAGTTGAAGTACCTAATTGTGTGCACTGTGGAAATGTGAGACCTTGGGAAAAAAGATCTTTTTTTAAAAAATGTTTTCTTTCAGTGTTTCAACTTGGGATGCCTGGAATGTGGTCCTAATCTCAGGTCCTGTACTTGTGGTTTAAGGCTTCTGAGACTCTGGAAACACCATCTCCCAGAACCTGGTACAAGGCAAGTACCTAGCGTTGGTGTGGAATGGGGGCTGAAATCTCTCCCGGCAAACAAATGCACCCTCTCCAAGGAACAGTTGGTCCCTCCTGTAGTTTGTATCCAAAAGGGATCCTCAAAATGCAAATGACTTACCCTAAGGCTCAAGAGTAGCCACTGGTTTGCTTTACTTTTTCATTGATAGTGTATTGGGAAACAAGCTTGCAAGTAGAAAAGAGGGAAACTGTGGTTTAGATCAGGGAGTTAGTATGAAGCCACATACTCCATTACAAAAGTAGATGGGTCCCTCAGGGTTTGTAGTTGCTCTCAAAACACAGACTCTGGATCACAGAACTCTGCAACTTCTCTAGATTTGAAGGTTCATTATCTCCCTTATGTTTCATATAGTAAAGAGCAATACAATCCTTAAAACAAAAAAGGTTCTGTGCTTCTACTGGGAGACAGCAAAAGAGGAGAGAGTGAAGGAACCTGCACTTCTAGACAAGTGAGTTTTCAGGCTCCACTCAATTGAAAACTCTGGAACTAGGACCAGCAATCTGTGTCTAACATTCCTCTCTGGGTGATTCCAGTCATCAAGCTCAAGTGTAAGGACCACTGGCCCAGTGGATAAGGAAGAGCCTCTTTTTAAATCCTAGTGTCACCCCTTAACAGCAAGCTGCATAAGCTCTAGCAAGTTGTTCTTTCTGAGTTTTTAAGAGAAGATTAAATGAGGCACTGTATTAGAAGCACTTGGGGCAATGTCATACTGTGTTGATCAGCTTTCCATCACTATAACAAATAATGACATAATGAACTTTAAAAGAGAAAAGGCTTACTTTGGCTTATGGTTTTAGAAGTGCTAGTCCATAATAGGTTGGCCTTGTTGCTTTTAGGCCTGTAGTGAGGCAGGACCTCATGGTTGGAACACATGGTGGAGGAAAACCACTTAGATTGGAGGGATAAAAGAGATAAAGGACCCTTTCAGACCCTGGCATCCTACTCTCAGAGAATCTAAAGGTCAAATACATTCTGTGGGATCTCATCCACACAGAAAAAGAGCAGTATTTCTCAATCCTGGCTGATCACTAGTGCCTTCATGCAGCTTTTATTCTTTGCCCTATCCGGGACCTTCAGAGCCATCATCTCCAGTGGTGGAAGCTGGGAATCTGTAATTGTTACAATCTCCATAGGCAATTCTGAGGGGAAAGCCATTGGAAATCAAAGGTGGTAATGATTGGAGAGAACATTTATTGAGTGTTTGTGCCAGGCACTATGCTACCTTCTTTATATACATTTACTTCTCACTGCAACCCTTCCAAGGTAGGTATTTAACAAATGAGGAAACTGAGGTATAGAGAAACTAAATAATCCAATTTCACACAACTGAGAAAGTGGTTTAGGACCTGAACTCATGTTTGAGTTGGTAGATGCATTTAACTGGTTAAAATAATCATAATGATAATCTTAATGCATTCATGTAGTCATTCATCAGACATGCATTTACTATGTGTGGCCAAGTAATAAACTGGGAGCCAGAGAATGTAAAAATGAATATAGATCTGCATCCCCATCCTCAAGAAACCCACGCCCTAAAGTGATCCGGAAAAAAACAAAACCCAAAAGGGCAGACAGGCTGCTTCATTCGGAAAAATGATGTCATGAGTCTCCCAGCAGCTGAAAAGGTTTCCTACTAACCACTAGACCTGTCCTCTCAAGAGCCATGTACCCATCCGTGCCCGTTTGGCTCCCCGCCTCCTAGGCTGTGAGGTCCAGGCCTGTCTGCCAGCTGTCCACGCTCCGCAGCAGCGCTGGGGCGCCCCGGAGCCCACGTGGCTGGCCCTGCCTGGGCCTCGGCGGTCCTCACTGGGTCCCAGCGCTGACGCAGTCATCTTGCCAGGCATCCTCGCTGGGCAGTAGGCCGACCAATCAAATCGGAGGGAGGAGGCGCAGCCCCACGGAGCGAGCAGTGGCTGTCTTCCAGGAGTAAATCCGGTCACTCGCATCAAAGGGACAGGAAATTTCTCAGAAAAGTACAGAGAAAAGACTGAAGCCTGTCTTTAGAATCGCGGGATGTTTGCGCGGGCCAAATCACCGGACACGGTGTCAGAAAACCGAGCCCCGGGTCTCACCTGGAGGGGACCGTGCTCCTGGCTAATCTGCGACCCCTCACTGCCCCCTAGAGTTAGGGTCGAGCATTCTTTCAATAGACAAAATAATGATTAAAGTCAGCGATCGTCACCTTGGGGAAGGCGAGTGACCCTCCCAGGGAGACCGCCGTGAAGGACATCGCCCCTGCTCCCGGTGCGGGGCAGGGGACACTGCGGGCTGCGCTCGCATCTTTCCCGCCCAGACCAGGAGAAGCGAGGGTCTGGGGACAGCTGCCATACTCCGGATTCGTCTTCAGGTTGCACGGTGAGGCCGCAGCGGAACCTTTCTCCTCCGCCCTGCTCTAGATTCCACCCGGGTCCCGTTGGCGCCGTATGCAGTGGTGGAGACTTAGACATGGAGAAGGCGGGCGCTGGGTCTGGCGAGCCTTCTCATCTGGAGACTCCGGCGCCCACGGACGATCGGCTTTTCCTGGTTAAAGGTGTGACGCGGGGAGGTGCAGTGCCTGGCCTGCGCCCAGGGTCATTCCCCTTCGCATTTCGCTCAGAGCCCACGTCGCGGCCTTGCCCCTGGATTTGGCGGGGTCGGGAACCGCTGGCCTGGGGAGGCGGCCGGAGCCGGGAGGCGGGTCCGCGATCGCTCCTCGCGTGGGGCTGCATTTCCCCATCCCCTCGGCAGTTTTTCTCCTGCTCTAATTACACTCACTCTCTTTACCCCCGGGAGAAACTTCACGCCGCCGCCCGCGGAGAGGGCAATGAACTGCATCCCGGAATGACCTCGGGAAGCAGAGGTCGTGAGGTCGGGCGCACTTCACCCGAGGCTGCCGCTTACCTTCGGCAACAGCTACTTAGCCATAATTTCTCGAATTTCAGAAGTAATTTTGAATGTAACTTAAAAAGTATCTGAAACTTATTTGTTTTGAACTTAATTGTTTCTTCTTTTTTTTTTTTAATTTGAATCTCCCCTCCCCCAAACTCTTGGCAGGTGGAATTTTCCTTGGTTCTGTTGCCACAGCAGGAATGTTGGCTGGATTTGTTACCACACTATCATTGGCTAAAAAGAAAAGCCCTGAATGGTTCAATAAGGTTTGTGACACTGAGATCCATTCTTTGCATTGTTATTGTTTATAATAAATTGCATCTTTTTATATAAAAAAGTAAAGGAAATGTTGATGTCCTTTCTCATTGTTTTAAGAAGTAAGTCTGAGTATACCACATGGGTTAAAGAAATTTACAAATTAATTGATGGTCTTCATTTTCATTTAAAAAGAAGTGCTGGATTCGTGGTTTTTTAAATTTTAGCAGAACAAGACTTTGAAAGCTTATCTGGTATAAGTCACAACATGACTTTAAATTTAGGTAACTCACTGTTAGTATAAGAGGTCTCAATATTTTATGTACTATTAGAAAAATTATGGCAGTTAAGCTCTTGATACTTACTGCAGTAGGATCTCTGTTTCAGAGATGTAATACTGAAATAAAGCGAATCCTTGTGTCAGTGAGAAATATGTCGGCTCTTTAAACAGGAGGTTCATTCACTGCTATGGCCCCAGCCCCTAGAAAATAATTTAGATGCTCAGAAACTAGTTGAATGATTGTAACATACTTAAAGCAAAATATCCTTAACTTATTAGCAAGATTGACACAGTTGCTTTTTGGTGTTGTGTACCTCATTTCCTTCACTTATGAGGAATTTTCTTTGAGTTTTCTTGTAGATTCATGTCTTTGTATTGTTCCATCTCTTCTTCCCGCCCCTTTTGACTTATTCAGTACTTCATTGCTTTAACAAATGTTTACTTGGAAACTTTTATGTGTCATACACTGTACTAACTAGGTGCAAAGGATAAAAAATGAACAACACTTCTGCCACTCAGGAATCTTAGAGTCTAGTGAGGTGGACACAGATTAAATATTCACCCAGATTATTACCGTTGTTGAGGAAGAGTGTTGCATGAAAAATCTTAAACCATTTGGATTTGCTTTCTCTTATCTTGGGCATTCATACTTAACTCTTCTGGACACTGTAATGACAAGAGCCAAATTTAAAGCATTTAAATTCCCTATGAGGGCTTACATGGAACAACTCAAATTATCGCTAAGAACCATATGGATCATTTTCTCCCTTTGTAATTGAATATTTTTAGAGCAGAAATATATCTTGTGGCAGAAAGCAGTAAAATTTAATAGTGGTGCTTTAACAGTAGAATTTGGTTGATTTGTAAGCTGAAGTGTTTTTATGTTAACCCTCAGCTCACAGACTTAAGAATCTGATGAAAGCTAGAGATTCTACACATATTTACAACTTTGCATTCTGTTTTGTTCTTAGATTTATTCATCACATATGCTCTTCATGGTCTAAGATGGTGGTTTGCAGACTGATCCAGAGAACACTGGTGATTGAAACCCTTTTGTGGGCCTGTAAGGTCAGAATTATTCAAATTCTGATTATTTGAATATTATTCAAATTCTTCATGATTATTCAAACATAATTGCACTCATGGTATGGAAGTAATGGACAGTGAAACTGCTGTGCCTTGGCATAGTCACCGTAGTGGCAGAAAATCATACTAATAGTCATTTTTGGGTTTTTCATTTCAGTACATCTGCAATTAAAACAAACAAACATTACATAAGAATGTTATTGTCCAAGCAGTAAAAATTTTAGTTTTAGTAAATCATGACATTTGAATTGTGAGAAGAAATGGGAAATACTCATACAGTTTTTCTTAACATTGAGGCAAGATGTCTTTCTCTAGGAAAAGCAGTGTGTGATTGAGTTGCCAACTGAACAAGCCACTTTTCCCTTGGAATATTTTTATTTGAAAGAACAACTGACAAACTGTTATTTAGAAGGAGGTATATGAAAGACATTTTCCTAGGAGTGAAAAATATGAACCTGTGTTTCCACTGTTAAAATTCAAACTTTCAGTTAAAATTAGGTTTTAGAAAACTTATCTGCCATCCTGGGCTTAACCCCTACTTAGTGGTCAGCAACTTTACTGATGAGAATTTTTATGGTGATATTAAGGATGTTTTAAAAAATATATTGTTTAATAAATCATATCAGTAATTGAAATATGTATATAACTTGGTAAATCAGTATCTTCTGAGTAATCATGTATTCATGGACAAAGTACAAAATAGACTAATATATTTTAATGTAATAAATTACAAAGAAGTTCATTGACATGACTTCAGATTCCATATTGTAACTAACCTTGAGTTAGGAGTTTTGTCAAGTTTTATAAAAAAGGAAAGTTTTTAAATTACTTCTCTCTTTCCCAGCCATATATCTGTAGGCCAGATTTTATTCATATAGTTTAACCAAAACAACAACAACAAAAAAATTTGCAACATGAAGCAGACATGAAAATCCAGTTCTCTTTTTTATTAGACTAGGCATCTAAAAAATTAGCAAGAATGTAAAATTTGCTTCTATTTTAAAATGAATAAAACTTGAGAACTTCTTGGTTTTGATTTCTAATATATTAAATATTAGTAAATATAACCCACATAACTGAAAATCTTTTAGGTCCAAGTATAAAAAGATCCTGAGACCCAGAAAGTTTGAGAACCACCATTCTGGATGGTTAAATATGTAAGTTCTGCTTCCCTCTGGGAAACAATGGAATCAGAGCATTACCATTTTTCCATGTTCTGAGAGTTAAAATGGGTTGTGGAAGAACTCAAGTTCTGGAGCACGCATTTAATCAGTGTGTATTGAGCAAGCACCAATGTAAGAGTATCACTGAGGCAATGAACTTAAAGGTCACCCACCACCTAGACATCTTCTATTATTATAATAATTATTTTTCCAAACAATGAATACTTGCCAAGTGCCAGCTGTTATTCTAAAGGCTTTACCCATTTAACCAACACACAGCCCTATGAGCCGATATTACTGTGTGTTGTTCCCATTAAAGAGCAAGAAACTGAGGCACACGTGAATCAAGCAACTTGCTGGACATGGTACTTTTCTATCTTCAGTTATTTCTGGGAAATAAATTCTGGGGAATAAATCATACCACTTAGTAATATTGTTATTCACATAAACTCCTATCCACTAACCTGGGAATGTAGGTATTTATTATAACACAGGATTGTAACCCAAAAGTACTTTTTAATGACCAACTTTTCAGCTAGGGGCTACCTACACTGCTTCTATTTCAGACAGATAATCAGCTCCTTAGTGACCTATTTTCATTTTTAGCTGTGTCTTATGCTAGAAAGCTGGAAACTGGAAAACAATAATAAGGGCTAAGTAAGCACAGTTGTTTTTCTTTGTAATTTTTTGAATAAAAAGGAAAATGCCATCTAAGATGGCCAGAGAGTCCACTCTTGAGCTTCTTTTATCTATTTAAATGACCAAGCTGTATTTCTAAAACTGGTTCTTTTCACATATCAGTTTCATAAAAAGATTGCAAGGTTATATGAGTGAAATTTTGTGTGTATATTTCTATTAATATATACATAAACGTGAAATTTGCTTATCTAAAGTAATTCAGTGCCTTTACTTATAAATGTTATGGCATGGAACAACTTTATCACATTACTGAGTTATTTCAAGATCCATTTATGTAACAAGTAGATTAAAAGGACAGGTTATCATTCATCTTTCTCATAGCTGTAACTTCTGAAAAATTATAAAAAATACCTTTTAAATGTATTTTGCATACATTATTAAGTTATTCTGTGACGTAAATATAAAAATTTGATATTAGATAAGAATGCTTTATAGGGGAAATTAAACTAGATTGAACATTCTTTTTAAAAAATCTATTTGATTTATGTAAAATCCTAGAATTATACTGAAAAAAACCTAAAACGTAGACTTATTCATTAGTATGCAGTTAGCATTCTGACAATTTGCTCTTGGTAGTTCCTACGTGTATGAATAATAGATTATTAATTCTCAGAGGCTACTAGGTAAATGTTAGAAGATAAGGAATATACATATGTTCTGGCATAGAAGTATTATAAATACTGAGTTTTCACTTAGAAAATCATTTTTGTTTTATCTTGGGAATACTCCTTAGTGTTTTACTGTAACTGCAGTATGATTTGTTAAATTCAACTTCCAAATACAAAAGCCTGAGTTTTACTTTTAAAAAAATGAAGCCAGGTGCAGTGGCATATGCCTGTAATCCCAAGACTCAGGAGGCTGAGGCAGGAGGATCTCAAGTTCAAGGTCATCCTTAGCAACCTAGTGAGGCCCCAAGCAACTTAGTAAGACCCTGTATTTTAAAACAAAAAATGGCAGTGAGAGAAAGTGCTTTCACTTTTTGGCAAATTAATCTTTTCCTGAAGCAAGTCAGTCAACATTCATTTTGAAAAATTTGAATGGAGTGCGTGAATGTCATTTGGCATTTTCCCCTAGAGGAAAAAGCTTGGGTCTACACTTTTAAAACTCAAAGATTAATTTTTAACATCAAGTTGCCACAAAAATTCATTTTCAGAAGCATAATTTATATAGTATGACTAATAATAACTAATTTTATTTTATAATTTATGAGACTGATATTACACAAATATGACCTGCTTTTTAAAAAGTCTAAGGCAAAATTAAGATTTTCATGTGAATATTGATGTATCATTAAGATTTATTTTCATGCAGTTTCTTTTTTACTTGATTTAGTAAAACAAATGTGGGTGAATGTAGACTTTAAAATATATATATATGCATAGGCCAATTTCTGTCCTTCCCAGGGGAATGATGGTTTTTAATCTTTGTTTCTAAATTAATATTAAGGCTAAAGCACTTAAACTGACCCTGGTAAAATAACATTTGGTTAATTCTGGGCAAAAATCAGGTCAATTAAAAGCCAGGGAGTGCATCTATGTGAGATATGTGGTGTCTAGGGAACCACACTGAAACTACAGCAACATGGACAAGGAATGAGATGGAGAGAATATTGTTTGTATTGTGGAAAATGGTTAAAGAAGGATGTGTTGGTGACCTGGTTAGGTCTAAGAATATCTACAAAAAATGCCAGTCAATAAGCACTGCATACCTAGTAGATGTAGTCATGATGCTATGTACAGGGATGCAGATCAACAAAGTGTAGGCTTTCTGTGTGCTGGAGCAGTGTTAGCAATCTCCAGCCAAGCATGCATAAGAAAAAGTGGCACTAAGAAATAGGTTGAGCAATATAAAGAAAATTCTTCTGAAAAAGAAGCGGACACAAATAAATAGAATTTTCTTTCCAAATGAAAGACAGGATGTTATAATCTGCTGTTATCAGATTAGGTAATTATTTTAATGTTATTCTAATAAAAATGCCAATGATTGGGGAATAGAGAAATCTCGTGGAATGTTCTGAGTTTTTTTCGGGAAGAATTAACAGGCACAGTGTCTTGTATGCTGAAATGTCTGTCAATCAGAGATATTGACTTAATAAGAAGTGAAGTTGCTATTTGACCTTGGTTTGGCCTGGCCTCCTAGCATCATGATGCTTACATCATTTCAAACACTCCCAGCTTTCTTATCCTTTCTGAATTGATCATTTTACCCAATCCTTTCTGTCTTCATTTCAGGGAAGCATGGCTATAGCTGCCTTACCAGAGAGCGGGTCTTTCCTTGCCTTGAGAGCTCTTGGCTGGGACTCTGGGCAAAAATTTATGCCTGGTGTGGAGTTGGTGTGATCAGCTTCGCAGTCTGGAAAGCTTTAGGATTTCACAGTGTAAGTAATTACAAACTTATGATTGGCATCTGGCTGTTTTTTCTACTTTCTGCTATCTAAATTTTCCTGGTGTTCGAATTTCCATATAGTGTGGTCCTGTGTTGGGAAGTAATGTCAAAGAATGTAATGAAATTCTTGCCAATTTCTAGGCAACTTCTCATTACTAGTAACTAATAAAGCTTTTCAACTATAATTATGTAATGACTAATTCATAGCTAATGTTCATTCTATGTAAATTGATGTTAGCTACTTCTTTAATGAATTATTAATTGGAACAACTTTCTGTACTATTTAACATCCATCCATATGTATAAACATTCTTGTAAAATAATTAAAGCATTTTTAAAATGGGTTATTTAAATGATTAATTGTGTTGTTTACACATTATTGGAAAAAATCCTAAGAGCCTAAATATGTGTGTGTTTATGTCTGGGTGTATATGTATGTGTTTATAAAATTTATACCCTAAGCTAAAAAGCTATTCATTAAAAAAGATTGGTTTCTTTCTTTTCTGTTGTTAAGAAGGTCCACAGAATTTCCAAACAACTAGTAGGAAGTTCTGTGTATCAGGCTCTTAATGACAGATGAGCATTGATGGGAGTTTAGAATAGGTGGCAGTAATGGAGTTGATGAAAAGAGGTTCTGGATTTATTTCAAAGGTGGAGTTAGCAAGGTCTTGTTGTAGATTGGATGTGGGATGTGAGAAGAAAGTGAAATCAGGGAATGTCTCCAAGATTTTGGTGTGGGCAACTGCAAAATGGATAGAGACCAATGTTAGGGGATAACATAAAGGGCTCAGTCTGGGACTTGTGTTTGAGATATGTTAGACAGCCACATGAAGAACCAAGTAATCAGTTAGATATAGAAGTTTGGAATTCAGGGGGAGGTTCAAAGTAGAGATATAAATTTGAGATTCATCAGTAGATGGATAGTGTTTAAAGTCTTTAGACCAGATGAGCTCATGAAAGCAGGCAGCTGGGTGGCAAGAAAGCAAAGAGGTTTGAGGAGGGAGCTCTTATGCATTCCTAAGGTTGAGAGATTGGAGAGAGGAGAAAGTAGCAAAAGTGATATCCTGACCAAAGAGGCAAGGAGAGCCAGAGTAGTAGCTGGCATTCCAGGAGAAGAAAACATTTTAAGAAGAGGCTGTGTTGCATGCTAGTGAGAATTTGCATAAGAACACTGACCACTGACTTGAGCATAGCAATATCATGGTCACTGTTGAAATGGTGGCAGAAAGCCTGAGTGGAGTATATTCAAAAGAGAAAGAGGAGAGAAATTGGAGGCAGTAGGTACAGACAAGTATTGAGTTTTGCTGTAAAGTGAAATAAAGAAATGGAGTCATAACCAGAAGGATTGGGGGCGGGGGGGAGTTAAGAAGGTTTTGGTTTTAAGTTGCAGAATAATGTGGAGATGAATTAATTTAGTAGAGAAGGAGACACTGAGTTGTGGGGGGGCAACAGGGAGTAGTTTGCTAAAGCAACCTTATAAACATAGTTGAGCTTTTCACATTCACTTTAATCATAACTAAACATGGGGATTATTGTACTTTTCAGTCAAAACACACTGATGGACAAATGATAGTTTCCCTGGTCTGAACAACCGTTATTTTTAAAGTGATTTTGCTTTCTAATCATCCTTTGTAACAATAAATTAGGGACAACTTGGAAAATTCTGAAAACCACTGACTGAAGATTTTTGATGATTGTTATTACTTCAATTTTTTTCATTTCGTCCATTGTACCAACGTTTTAGACATAGCAGACTATTTATTCTGCCTAATAACAATATAGCATTACTATCCCCCATTTTATAAGTGAGGAATAAGTGCTCAAGACCCTAACTCACTTGCCTAGGATCACACAACTGACAGAGTCAAGTTTTGAACTGAATTCTAAATCTTAATATCTGTGTGTTTTCTAGCTTTACCTCCATTAGCTAAGATGGGAAATAAAGGAATAAGTGAAAGGAGCCAGGGGAGGAAGGCAGGTAGTGAATTTGGTTTTGATTGTGACCTGACCATGTTCTTGATAATTCACCAAGTTTTTCTGGGTAAGTGAGAGCCTCATCTCTCCACATGATAATTGATGTCAAGTCTGGTCTAGGACTGGCCATTCTTTACTCAAAGAAGAGAAAATCTTCTTTTAAGCTGTCATCTGCAATTAAAAAATGCCTACAATATTACAGTAAATGGAAAATGGGACTCATAGCTATGTATGATAGGAGAGCGGGTACCTGAAACAAGTTACCCGGGAAGAAAAATGTCAGATAGAAATATGTGAGTGAATTATGGGCATATGAGTGAATTTTTTATTTTGCCTTTACATATTTTCCTTTAAATTATTACTTTACTAGTAATACCTTTTAAAAAATTGTGCAAGATTTTATTTCTATTAGTTTTTTACTGCAAAGGAGTTCATAAAACTCCTCTGGCTACCCATGAAATGTACTCTGGGCTTGCACCTAGTAATAAAGTTAAGTGGCTGACAGTCTGTTAGCACTTTCCATTGACAGTGCAATTGATGGGTGATGTTTCCAGTGTTTAGTACTCTGGTTATAAACTCAATAAAAAAATTTGAGGTATTAAAATATGAATAAACTTTGATTTAAGAGTCATGGAATGATTCAATCTAAATTTTCATAGACCAACAAAATTAGGATATTATACACTGGAGAATTTGGCTTTATGGGCTAGATTGTGCTATTTTAGTTTCTAGAATGTGAACTTTGTTTTATGGCACTAGTAAGGATTATTGCCTAAATTAAATATTTTGGGGAGAAAAAATATTTTCTGACTGGCAACACTGAATACAAGAATACACAGTTTCCTTTTCTGTTGCATCTTTGTCTAATTATATAGAGGGAATGCAGATACCCTCTCCCCACATACAGGTCACTAGGCACATCAGTTTGATCTGCATATTTAAGAAGTGTCACAGAAAAATGAATCCACTAATATTTTCCAAGAGGCACATGTTTTAAGGACAGCAGTATTTTTAATTTGTTGGTGTGTGCATTTGGAAATCATTAATGGGTCTTTCGAGAGCCGCACACTGTGCTAAGAACATCTCCTCAGTAAGCTGTTGTCTAAGCCTTACCATTCCCTTCCCAGGAAGATTCTTACTACCCTCTTCTGAGGCTCACAAACAGCATATGGGATATTTCATCGCTACATTTAGAGAGTTCCTGCATTTAGAGTTTTGATGATGAGATTTACCTAAGTCCAGTAATGAACTTGTGTCACTATCACTTCCTCTTTGGGAAATGGCATTTTTCTCTACCTAAGGACAACAGTATTGGTTAGAAAACAAAGACCAGAAATGGTCCATGCACACAATAAATCGTTAAGAGGGGACTTTCTAGATAAATGCAGGTAAGTAAAAACCAACTCCAGCATCAAATAATTGTTGTTTAGCTACCTTGAAATGCATTAAATCTGCAATAAACTCAGCCCCCACCATCACAAAAAAAAGGTGCCATCTAATGGCTGACTTTGAGCAGCTTGATAAAAGTACGTGTATTTCCTAATTTAGTTCACAGCTACATCTACTGGCCTAAAAGGGAACGAACGTGTTAAAATGCTTAAATCAAAATACTGTTCAGATTCTTAAAAATATTTTTGTTTTACTATATTTATAATTATCATGAAATTTCATATTTCATGGAGCACATGTAATACATCAAATATATTTGTATTTTATATAATGGCACATCATTTAATCAGGGTTCAAAAAAAGGAGAGCTAGTGGGAGTTCAGTAACATGCCCAATTAGGGGGTTTTCCCAGGAATAGGTGGGGACCTCCCTGCCTACAGAAATCAGCATAGACTCACGTCTACCCTGCCACCTGGCCAGCTTTGGGCCAGCAAGCACAGCCTGATTGTTCAGTCTAGGTTTGTTGGTTACTCTTAATTATTGTATCATTTGAGTAGGACTGAGGATTAAATTCAACACAGTAACTTAATTGTGGAGGGGGGAGATGAGTTTGTCCTATGGGTTCATTGTTCCTAAACGAGCTATGCACCTGATCTCAAGAGACTGATCATTCAACAGGGGCAGTATGATTAGCTTGTTTTATCAGGGCAGATACTTCAAGCTCAGAAAATAATTGAGGTAAATGATCTGAGTTCCTGTAGTGGACTAACTGGCAATTCCCTAATTATAGAAGAAAAAGTAGAAACCATGTCATATACAGTTATTCGTATGTTACTCAATTGCATAACTTTGACTTTATTACTTTTATTATCTATAGTGGGTATTGATATTTGAAGGATTTCTGAAGAGGTTTAGCTAGTTTTCAATTAGACTACCTTGGATATTGTTTTCTTCTGTTCAGAGGGGAAACACAGGTATCTCAGTATTCCCTGGTTGATTCAATTGGAACTTTACAGAAGGGAGAATACACTGCTGAGGCCCTGTGCTGTACATTTGTGAGGGGTTGCCATCTCAAAGAACTGGCAGAGTCACCTCTGCTTCCCTTTCCTGTGTCTTGTGTAGATGTATTCATGATGCCTGGTATAGTAAGAATTTATAGATAATTTATAGCAATTGCCTTCATAGAAACTAAAACCCAAATAAAAACAATGAATGAAAATGTTCTTAGTTATTTTGAATTACTTTAAATTATTTAGAGATATAAATTATAAATGTTTT
The DNA here is from genome assembly GCF_048772815.1 of Callospermophilus lateralis. Lineage (NCBI taxonomy): Eukaryota > Metazoa > Chordata > Mammalia > Rodentia > Sciuridae > Callospermophilus > Callospermophilus lateralis. The sequence continues at coordinate 513,728 of NW_027511202.1, read as the reverse complement.
TAACTTTTTTATTGTGGGATAAGAGGTATTTGTCTTTATTTCTATTTTATATTAGTCAGCTTCATGTCACTATAACAAAATATCTGAGAAAATTAATGTCTAAATGAAAAGATTTAGTTCACAGTTTTGGAGGTCCCAGGCATATTGAGTGACCCCATTGCTCTGGCCTCCTGGTGGAGGTGCTGGACAGCAGTGGCAGGGGTGTGAAGTGGAGCACAGTTGCTTGCTCATATCATGGGCCAGGGAGCAAAGAAAAAACTGCACAGTCCCTCTGGGTCACATACCCATGACCTCAGGAACTCCCACAAGATTCTACCACCTTCTATAATGTCCTTCTTGGGACCAAGCCCAAGACATATAGGTCCTGGGGGACATTCAAGATCTAAACTAAAGTACACATATTGGTGTTTATTTTTAAAGAAAAATATATTTAGGGCCTATCTTTTTTAAAAAATAAAGATGACATTGGTTTGGGGTTAATATATATATATATATATATATATATATATATATATATATATATATATATATTCACTGTTTAAAAAAAAATCAACTCAATGTAGAAAAGTACAAAAAACAAACAGAAGCCAGCAGAAATCCCACCAAGTTACAGTCACCATAGTAGGAACACCCTTTTAGACCTATGCTATGTATCTACAGGTAGATTCATAGAATTGTGCAGAAATGTTGTGTGCTGGGTTGGGATGGAGCTCAGTGATAGAGAGTTTGCTTAGTATGTGGGAGGCCCTGGGTTCCATCCCTCGCACTGAAACAACAAAAAACCCCTCGGGTACTGGGACCTTTTTGACTGCACAGTTACAGGGAAATTTCACACAGCAGAGTGTATAAATCTCTATCACTTTTAATGACTACATGGTACTCCATTGCATATTATAATCTACTTAATCTGCTTAACTGTCAGTAGTAGTTAGATAATAGTTTTTCACTATTATACACCATAGTGATCATGTAGGCATACATCTTACTGTACTTTTCTTGATTGAGAAATTTGTCTTAAAGATAGAGGATGTATGTTTGAAAAATGTCTTTGCAAAAAATTTAAAAATAAAAAATAAAAATGTTTTGCTATCTACTGCTAAATGACCCTAACCCTAACCCTAAATGACCCTCCAGAAAAATTTGTTTATAAGGTAACAGCTTAGAATAAATCTGACATAACTTTCCTATGTTTGAATATAAATATATGAATACAACACCAGTGAAATTCCACATCATGTACAACCTCAAGAATAGGATCCTAATTAGAATAACTTATACTCCATGTATGTAAATATGTCAAAATACACTCTACTGTCATGTATATATAGAGAGAGAACAAATTTTTTAAGAAGATTACAGCCCATGTAAGTTTCCTAGCATCCTGGCCGTTTGTGACTTGTATTATTCTGAAACTTTTGGCCATGTGATAGATAGGGAATTATCTCTTTTTTTTCTTTTTAAACTGCATCTCTGTTGCTATAAAGGCTCAAATGAAAACAGTCTGTGATTGGATTTTTTCAAACCTCCTCAGGCCTGTCCTGTCTTCTCATCTGCTAATATAGGTGGCTGCTTTCTCAAGATCCCAGGTCTCCTTTTCTTTAAAATAAACAAACAAAAAAGGTAAACCATATAGTAGAACAGCTATCTTTTAAATATTTTTCTAGAAATGGGCCTTTGGCCTTCCTGTTCTGAGAGTTAAAGGAAGTATTATTGTATTCTTCCTCTGAGACTATTCTGGGTGTATTCTAACAACATTTATTTTGTCTGATTCTTTGTTGTAACTGCTGCAAGGTATAATTTTTATGTTAATATTTAGATTTATTTCTTAACTCTATGATCAGCCTGATGGTTTTTGCTAATTATAATTACATTTCTTCCTTTGACTCTTTAATTCAGTTTTATTACTATTCTGGTTCATCCTTTATTAGTACATTTATTCTTAGACTATTTTTATGTATTCATCTCAAGTGAAGCAGTATTGTAGAGTGACTGTAAGACCCTAAATGTAAGTAAAACGAGGGAAAAATCTTAGAAGTTTTCAACTTTGAAGATATCTAACAAAGGGAATAGGCTAAGTTCTGTTTACTTCTCACTGGTTTAGTTCAAAGATTAAAAACAAGTATGAGTCTCCTGGCAAATTGTTTAATGGTAGCCATTTCAGAGTGATCTGCAAGGGAAGTCTGAGAAGTGGCTGAAGCATCTTTCTGCGTCTTCCTAATCTAATTTCAATGTTTCTGAGATCTCTACCAGTTCTGCCCTAGGAAGAAGCTTCAGTTTTTTACTCTGATTAACACTCAGCATACTGGCCTCACCTCCTCTTCTTCACAGTGCTCACTAGAACCCCCAGAAAACAGGCAGAATGATCTTCCAGAGATTGTTTCATCTGTCAATCCCTTAGGCTTTCAAGCAGTTTATGGATTAAGGAATATTTTCCTGGAATCATTTTTAAATGAATTGGAAGCATCAGTTAGTAAGTTTGAGGCAACAGAGACATCTCTGTTGCCCTTGTTTTGCATTACTTTGCAGCTCTGATGGCTTAACATAGGGCTGGGGAGAGGCCCTTGATGTGTGGAGCAATTTGGTGACAGGGGGACTGAATCACAGGTCTTGTTCAGTGTAAAATGGGAGATAATGACCAACGTGTTTTACACCAAGGAAGGAGAAATCTGATGCTGGGGCATATTTACAAAATATTTCTTTAAAAACCCACCAGTTTCCTTTCATAAGTCAAATTGGGCCTCTGGCAATTTATGAAATGGGAATGTACACTCATTAAAGAAGGCCTTCTTTCCAGAGGCCTGGCACAAATCAGGCTTAGTCACCTCAGGAATGGTCCCAGCCATATTCCACAGGAGGAAAGGTGGCCTTGGTCTCACTGAGTTTTCTTTTCATTTTTTTCCTTTGTCCTTATTTCTTATACTGAAATTATAAAATTTGGCCGGTATGAACAGATGTCTCTAAATAAAGCATTGTGGACTGATAGACCTGATATTGTGCTATTGTGTGCTTCCTCTTAAGCTTCATTTTAAAAGCTACCTGATATTGGTAGTCAAATATAGCTAAAGTTCAATGAAACATTGAGTTTAATAAATATGTGCTGCAGTCTGGCTGGGCACAAATCACGAGCCACTCACAGCTTGTAGATTCAAACAGCAATTCTTTATTCCCGATCTCACACCGGCCATCTACAAACACGTTCTGGGGAAATCCATGTTCTCTGCCCAAATCCACCTCCACTGGGCTTCTGTCTCCCAATTATACTGTCTGACCCTAAGAACTCAAGAGGAACTCAGGCAGCAGGATACGCCCTATTCCCCCGGCAGGAATACGCCCTAAACTCGGATTATCTTAAACCGGGAACACCCTAAACACGGATCCGCCCTGGTCCTTGAGCAAGGTCACTTTCCAGGAGTCCTTCCACTAAACAATATAGGGGTACACTGGCAAGGAAATTGTCATACCTACTTGGCTAATGGCTCCCAGCAAATATGTTAATATACTTATATACTTACTTGTCAGTATATCAGAAAATGAAGTCTCTTAAATTCAATTTCCCTAATAAATATTACTAAAAATTTTAAGAAGATATATATATATATTTATTTATTTATTTTTTAGTTGGGAACAATATCATCTTTATTTTTTATATTTTTATATGGTGCTAAGGAGCGAACCCAGCATGTGCTAGGCAAGTGCTCTACTGCTGAGTAGCGAATGGCAGCACTGTCCACTAAGGTGCCCCAGGGGAGAAGCTAGATCACCATTCATGACCATACTCTTTCTCACGCTGTCTTGTCAGTCACGAAATGCCTCTCTCCTGCATAGCCACAATGGCTGGGGACACTTCTTGTCCCAAGATGATCAAAATGGCCTCTCTGCTCTCTCTGCCTCCCACCTTTCTTCACTGCAATCCTTGCTGTATCTTACTGCCAGGCACTCTGGCCTTCACCTTCCCCAGACTTCTCCCTGCAGCTGTACCATACACTCTACTTGTTACCAGGGACAAAATCTCCATGCTGCTACCAAAGGCCCACCCTTGCCACTTGGGCAGTAGGTCCCAATCCAGACCTTGCTGCTGTCCTGTTCCTCAGGCTTTACTGATGGTTACATTCTCCCTATTGCTGTAGCATGTACAGATGTGCTGTTCTCTCCCATTGGTCTGCTCCCTTCACAGAAAATATTTCCTGAAAGGATTGTATGTGGTGGTCTATCTCCTGCCAGCTTCTTTCCTTGGGACTGCAGTACTATTGTCCAGGTTGCCAGTGCTCTCCTTCTTCCTAGATCCAGGTCTTACCTCCGTTCCTTGACCTTCTGGCCGCATTTGACCCATTGAGCGACCTCTCAGGAAGCAATGTCTTGTGGGTCTTGTGGTTTCTGAGACACCTTGGACCTCAATGGTCTTTGCCAGCTCCTCCTTTGATACTTTTGACATTAGTCCATTGACTCCATAGAGACTCTTTATTCTTCATCCATGCACAGACCCTCAGCTCTGTCATCTAGCTCCTGGCATTTTAAATCAATCTGTTCATGCGAGTGGCATCCAGATATATAGCTCTTCAGACTTGCCTCTCGGCTGCACTTTCCATTTTCACTGTGCCTCACAGGCATGTCTAATGACCCATGTCTCATCCAGAGCTCTTGATTTCCTCACCTCCTCCCAATGTATTCCTCACCTAGTCTCTCCCCCATTTCAGGAAGGACCACCATCATCCCGTCCCCCTAGTTCAAACCAAAAGCCCAGGTAAGAATTGTTTCAGATTCTCTCATTTCCCTTCATCCCTTCTAATCCATGGGCGAGACCTGTTAGTTGTAGCTCATAGCCCAACTCCTTCATCTCTCTCCGCCTCCATTCTTCTCTTACCTAGTGTATTGAGCATCCTTTTGGTCTCCTGACCTCACCTTCATTTCCCCTGCATTTTTTTTCTCCACACAGCAGCTGGAGATATTTTTTAAATGTAAGTTAAGTTATGACACTATTTCACTTAAAATTCTTCACTAGCTTCCTGTGGAAGAAGGTTTGCATGGTAAAGCCCCACCTCCTTCCCTGACCTTGTCCTGAGCTACCACAGTTGCGCACCCCTCCTGTTGCACTTGGGCCCTGCCAATCCCCTTGTTTCCCCAATACACCAGGTTTACTCCTGCCTAGGACCTTTATTCTAACTTTACCCAGGAAATTTATGGCCTGACTCTCTGTACAGCCAGCTCTATTGCCATTCAGAACTTCCACCCAGATTTATTTCACCTCCTCAGAGAAGTATCCTCAAACCATATGGTCTAAAATTACTCATTATCCTGTTTTCTTCACAGCACCAATTGCAAAATAAAATTATTTGGCCTATTTCCTTGTTTTATCAGTTTTTGTAAAAATGTAAATTCTGAAAACAGAGCTCTCCTTTATCTTGTTCTTTGTATCATCGGCACCTGTCACAGTGCCTTCCATTAGTAGGTGTTTTTTAAATATTTGTTGAATGAAATCCGCTATCTCAAGGGCTCCCTTTGCCTTGAGAATGAAATTCAGTTCCTTTAATGGTTTATGCACCCTTCTGTGATCTGGCCCCTGCTTATTCTTTAACTTATTGGTTCTCAACTGGAGGCAAAAATGTCCCCCCACCTAGACCCAGAATATATGTAGAAGATATGTGGCAGTATCTGGAGGCACTTTTGCTTGTCAGACCTGGGATGATGCTGCTGGCATGGTGCTTCTTGGAGACTTGGGGGCTTCTTTAATTCTAAAATATAATTTTATAACTTTAAAATTACAAAGAAAGCTTTTAAAATAATTTTGTTTATGTAATGCTCTTCTTCCTTATGAGTTTATAGTCTGTTTCTGATCAGATTATAATGTTAATTAACACTAATTTTTACTCATTTGGATCCTCCCCCCCCAAAAAAAAATCAAGGAATTCTTATGCTGATTTTTTTGGGGAGGTACCAGTGATTGAATCCAGGGGTGCTTAACCACTGAGCCGCATCCCAGCCCTTTTTATATTTTATTTAGAAACAAAGTCTTACTAAGTTGCTTAGGCTGATTATTTTCTTAATGGTTCCCAAAAACAACATTTTAAATAATTCTAATGTTTAAAAATATTTTCTCTTCCATTTGTATACTTGTTCCACTGTATTTCTAGTAGTATAGATTTTGTTGTTATTTTAACTTGGTTAAGGTTTGAAAAATGCTTGGCTATGAAAATAGGTAAGAATTTTTTTTAACTTATAGCCTTGCTAAGAAACCCCAAAGGGAGATGGGCGCAGTTGCAGACACCTGTGGCCTGGGAGGCTGAGGCAGGAGGATAGCAAGTTCAAAACCAGTCTCAGTAATTTAGAGAGACCCTGAGCAACCTAGTGAGAGCCTGTCTCAAAATAGAATATAAAAGTGGATAAATATGTGTGGCTCAGTGGTCAAGTGCACCCCTGGGTTTAATCCCCAGTATCAAATAAATAAAAAATAAATAAATAAATAAATAAAATAACCTAAAGGGGCATCACTCATTTTACTACCTCTGTTGTAGCACCAGGTAGATTCTCTAGCCCAGCTTTTCATCTCTTACTCTTCTGTCTAGCCTTACAAATTCAGGTCTGCATTGATTTACTCATCCTTTTCTATCATAAGCATTTCCCAAATCCCTATTCATGTGTCCATCTCTGATCTAGAGGACAAGGATACGCTAATAAATAAGGTTGATCCCTTTAGAAGTGATATATTCAATATGTATTTCACATTTAATTGTGATAAATCCTGTAATAGAGATAGGTACAAAGTGGTGACATAGGATTTTTAAAAATCTATTCTGCTTGAAGGATTGGCAAGATCTGTGAAATGATGGGCTGTGGGAACTGGGCTCCTGGACAGAAAAAAGGAGAGTGGGAGTGGGCTGGGAGAGGCCAGGTGGAAGGACAGAGTGACTGAGTTGCAGCCATTCCAGAGACATGCGGTGGTCTGAATTTCCTGCCACCTCCCTCCTGAGTGGTATAAACAAAAGCATTAAAGTGTAATCCTGCCATCAGCTATAATATCACACTGCATTTTGAATAGATAATTTGAGCTAGGTTTTCAATTCAAAAAGAATAATGAGCCACCTAAGATAGAAACCATTAGGGAGCTGTCTGGCTATATTTGGCTTTCCACAACTTTGAGTAGACCTACATCTGCTCTGGAGGTCACTTACATCTCTCCATACTTCCCATTTATCTTGAGACTTATTGAAAATAAAAAGTGGCTTTGTTTGATGTATTTTTATTTTGGAGAGGTTTACCCCCCCCAACCCAGCCCTATAATGATTTAGTTATGGCTAGGTGGAAAGACTGAAGACACTGGTCTCATATATTATATTGCTGAAGAAATTCAAACTCTAGGAAGAAAATTACATAGAAGGAAGCCATCCACTTTAGAGTCTTTATGTCCTTGAATTTCATGCTCAAGAGCACTTATCCTGGAAAATGACTTGTCTGGTCAAAGGAATCATTTAGAAAGAAGGTGGGAGCACTCATCAGGTTAAAACATTTCCAGTGAGGACTAGGATAAAAGAAATGATAGCTATCAAAATCTTTTTGTTTCTTTTAAAGGATCCCTCTAAAATATTGGCTACTATTCAAAAAAGATGATTATTTTTAAAATTCAGGTTTTTAATTTGACAAATGGTATACCATAAATCTGACTGCCTGAGTGGAGAGAATTCATGTTCTGATGCTTTTGTGCTTTTGTGTGTCACAGAGCTTGTGGCTCTGTACCATCTAAATAGAGTGTTGGGGTCCCTATGGCTTAGACAGTGCATCATCACAGCCAATGAGTCACATTGAAACAAGGTTGTGGAACTACAATGATTGCCAATTTTCCCCACCCCTCATCCAACTCCTTTGCTTATTGTTCCTCTCTTCAGTGTCAGGAAGAATGAGAACAGCTTTTCATGTCCTGAATATAAATTATTCATTTTGTCAGGATTTGTTATCCCAAAACTGTAATCTTGTGCATTATGAAAGGGCTATATGTACCAAGAAGCCCCATTCTGGGAGAGTAAATCCTGTCTTAGAACAAGAGAGGTGCTTTGAGCAATCCTTACTGGGTTCAAATCACTTATGAGTGGGGAGAAAGAATCATAATTGTAAGTGAGGCTTTTGTAGTTTATTGAGTTTATCAGAGGGTGCATTTCATCATATGTAAAATGTACATCTCCTCAGCAATTTGTAAGGAAATTAGTTAAGAAGACTGCCTTGAAAAAATGCAGAGGAAGTAAGATATACTAATACAGTGTTGTATACTAAATAATTTTCATTATTTTAGTCATCAGTCTGATTTGTGCATTGCTTAAAATTTGTGATTTTAAGAACATTTTAAAGATAAGTTCCTTTTTTGTGACTTCTTAAGAAGTCGTTTTTACTAGGACTCAATCACAGGCCTTCCTTTGGTATAAGAAGGAATGTGTATCCTCTCCTGGTGAGTTTTGACTATTGAAGTAATACACGGGCAGCCCCTTGCCCTGTTGTCGAGCACCTGTCGACTTACATGGGTGTGAGTCATGGTCATGGTCATGGTCAGTCCTTCCTAAATAAAAGGTCCTTCAGCTAAATACACTGGGAAACAGGAGCCCATTTCTCTTCCGATGCTATTAGGAGACAATGCATAGGCACCTTTGTGGCCTGCAATATTACATACTCACCTGTACTTGATTGATGCATCTTACTTGGTCTGCCTACTCAGAGTAGAAAATCGATGACTCCAGGACTCTGGGTTCACCTGCCAAACGTGTAGAGTATGTGTATAAAACGGACTGCAGGATGCCCTCGCTGGACAGGAAGCCCATCCCCAAGCCTTGGTGTGTGCAGAGCCGGAGTGCTTGGCGAAGCCTAGTGGGATGGGGGCTTGGCCTGCGAGGCCTCATGGGATGGGGGCATGGCCTGTGAGGCCTCGTGGGCGGGCGGGGCCTGCACAGAGGCGTTACCTTGCCCTAGCCGGGTTCCTCTGGCCCTCAACCAACTGTGCCTCTGCGGTGGCTTTCCTCCCTCTCTTCCTCCTGAGTGCGCAGCCATGAGCTGGGCTGCCGGCATGCTGCAGTCCAACCAGAGAGCCAGCGCGAAGCTCCTGGGCCCCGGGAGAGCGTGCAGGCCACCTCGGGCGGCGCAGGTCCCGCTGGGCGTCGGTCGGCTGCTCACGCCCGATTCGGAGATGGCGACCGTGAAGGGGACCCTCTTCAAGAATTTGGCTCCCGAGGAGCGCATCCACCACACCAAGGTGTCCATTATAGGGAGCAGGTCGATGGGCGTGGCCTGCGCCTTAAGCATCTTGCTGAAAGACCTGAGCGATGAGCTCGCCCTTGTGGATGTTAACGAAGCCAGGCTGAAGGGCGAGACCATGGACCTTCAGCAAGGCAGCGCCTTCGCGAAGCTGCCCAGCATCGTGTGCAGCAGAGACTACCTGGTCACCGCAAACTCCAGCCTGGTGATTATCACGGCACGGGCGCACCAGGAGAAGGGAGAAACCCGCCTCGACTTAGTCCAGCGGAATGTGGCCATCTTTAGATTGATGATTTCCAGTGTCCTCCAGTACAGCCCCCTCTGCAAACTGATCGTGGTTTCCAACCCAGTGGATATCTTGACCTACGTAGCCTGGAAGTTCAGTGCGTTTCCCAAAAGCCACGTTATTGGAAGTGGCTGTAATCTGGATACTGCTCGTTTCCGTTTTTTGATTGGACAAAAGCTTGGTATCCACTCCGAAAGCTGTCATGAGTGGAGAACATGGAGAACATGGAGACTTGAGTGTTCCCATGTGGACTGCAGTAAACATCGCTGGCGTCCTTCTAAAAGATCTGAACACAGCTATAGGTACTGGTAAGTACCCTGAGCAGTGGGAAAATGTCCACAAAGAAGTAGTTAACAGTGCCTATGAGATTATTAAAATGAAAGGTTATACTTCATGGGCCATTGGCCTATCTGTAGCTGATTTAACAGAAAGTATCTTGAAGAATCTCAGGAGAGTGCATCCAGTTTCCACCATAATTAAAGGTCTTTATGGAATAAATGAAGAAGTATTCCTCAGTGTTCCTTGTGTCCTAGGAGAAAATGGTATAACAGACATTATAAAGACAAAGATGACCCCTGAAGAGGAGGCCCGCTTGAAAAAGAGTGCAAAAACTCTTTGGGGAATTCAGAAGGAGCTCAAACTTTGAAGTTGTTTGGAGACACCATTCTGAAGTTACTAAAGACAAGATATAGATATAGGATTGTGTATGCCAAGGTTTGGAATAACTTGAATTCCTAAAAATTGATGAAGAGGTTCCCCTCTTTATTTAGCCCTCCAGGTTTTGTTTGTTTGGTTTTTATTATTTAGTATCCAGATGTTAGATGGTACTTTTTACAATTCTTGACTGCAACATAAAAGGGGGTTTTGGTGTCTCTTATTTATCATTACTTTCCTTGAACATCAGTGTGGTTGCTATCTAGTCCAAAAACAAGTCTGTTTGGTTTGGGATACAAAACAAAGATATTGGTGTTTATTGTGTTATAGAAATTCCATTCTTTTTGTTAAATACATACTAATTCATTCTGGCTCATTGATAAATATGTTCACTTATATACTCTTTTTAAAAGTTGTAACTTCCTCTAATACAGAAATAAAATTGTGTAAACACATGGTACTTTTTTGTAATGAATCCATCTTGAGGCTTCCCTCTTTTTGCTGGGACAGCCAATCAGCTGGACCATTAAACACAAACATCATGAAATGGGGACTCTGTGTGTGTGTGTGTACAGCACACGTGTGCATGCATGCCTGTGAAGCAAGATCATTAAATATGAAAATAATGGTGATCAGATGTAGCTGTTATCAAACGTTCAATGCAGGGGGGCTGAGGTTGTGGCTCAGCAGTACAGCTCTTGCCTAGCACATGTGAAGCCCTGGGTTCAATCCTCAGCACACATAAAAATAAAAAAATAAAGATACTGTGTCCATCTACAACCAAAAATTAAATATCTTAAAAAAAAAGTTCAGTGCAGTCAAGTAGAATATCTTTAGAAAGAGGCCTGACAGTCACAGGTGGTACAGCTACTGTCATTGATTTGGCAAAAAAAGGAAACCCTTGAATTGTGCTGTTACCAAAAGTAAAACCTGATTTAGGGAAAGCAATTCAGACATGCCTGTGAGAACATCATTTGCTGTCTTGTTAAATCAAGATGCTATTATAAATTGTTCTAGCTGGGCTAGGTCTTAGTACTGTGGGCCCTGGCTCCGAGAGTCATTCCTGTTGCTTGGTTTATTTCATGTGAACAGCTTTTGCTTTTCGGTTGTGCCCTGTTTTTAATTGCTTCATAAGACTTGGCCATCGTAGTGAGAATTGCTTTTCTCAGAAAACATTCATTTAAGTTCATATTCTAGACTTTATGGATATGATATACTAAGAGTTTAGGAAAAAGTAAAGATGGTTTATCTGTCCTTTACTTAAAGGACAATATTAATAACTTAGAAAATGGAAAGCTGAGATTTAAAAATTCACATTAGCTTTCCTAACACCATTGGATATCTAAATGAATAACATGATTATGTTCTAATACATGTCATCTTCAAATCCTTGTTGCAATCAGCATCTGCTCTCTAAGCCAAGCCAGTGCTGGCTGCTTAGTTGAATTTTATCAAACAGATTTAGGACAGCAATCCCTCATAAAAAAAAAAATGGCCCTGTGTATGCTGATCAGATGGATCTCCCATATACAATTTCACTGAAAACATCTAGAAACGTTCTAATTCCCCCAGGAAACAGTTTCATATAAAGGGATTAACTGATTTGCTGAGTTCCCTGAACATGGGAAAACTGGTGGTTTGTTTGACCCAAGTGGGTATAAGAGATTTGTAGGGCTCATTTGCAGAGTCCCTGTTCCCTCTTATGTGATAAACTTTCATTCAACTGTGTTACAGTCATAATGTATGACTTTAGGGTATCAGAGTATGCCTTATGTCTGTTTTTTATGTCAGCCAGGATAGGCTGAGTTATGCCACAATGAAAGACAATCTCCCCACAATCTCCCTTAAAATACAGAGGTTTATTTCTCATGTAGACGCCTCAGAGGGTTCAAGTGAGTCTTTTGGAAAGCTCTTCTTCAAGTTCTGGCTTAGCACCTCAGGTTACTTTTATCTTGAAGCACCACCTGGGTGACACAGATTTCCAGTACTGCAATGGGAAGGCAGGAGAGGCCTAGAAAGTCAACTCCCATGGTTAATACTCAGCCTGGAAGTGCCAAACATTTCTTTTTCTTATATACACTAGTCACATGTTTATCGAACTTCAAGAAGTGGGAGTATGATCCCTTATCTCCAGAAGTAGATGTATCCTGGCTCTTGGTGAAAATTAGTGCTACATCTGTCATACATACAAAAGAAAATATCCACTATTACAAGAGGTATATATTATGTTTTTAAAAATGTTTTCAGTGAAAGGTGGCACATGGGTGAAAGTTTTAGAGACACTTTGTGTTTCTGGATCATAGAAACAGTGTGACTGAAGGGAGATTCCTAGACATCAGTCAGCCAGGCAAGTATCCTTAGGAGCCACATCATCTCTCTTATTTCTGGTTTTTCATAATAAAGCGGAGAGTCATAATTTAAGCTATATAGAACTTTGAAGATTAAATAATGGTGCTTTGTCCCTGCCTGATACATAGGATATCCCAAATGATAAACATTATGATTCCTGTTCAAGTAACACTTTTACAACCTAATGATAATTTTTATCTCCTGATATATTAGTATTATATGGTCTTACTCTGTTCTGTTTTAGGAAGAAACTGAATTACCAGATTCTTGAAAGTTATCATTGACATATCTAAAGGCTGTGCCTTCATATCAGTAGATCCTATAATGATCCTGGCAATAGTCCTACATCTGCAAGTGAGAAGATAGAAACTAAGTGAACTCATTAGTGGCAAAAACAACTCAAAAGAGTTTTAAATTCCAATAACTGCCCATTTATTAGAATTGATGCTGTAAGGATTTTCAGAAATTAATTAAACTGAGGTATAATCTGAAGATCTTAAGTATATGGAGCTCCATATGGAGCTCTAAAACAACTAGAGACCCTGTTTATAACTTAAATGTAGACATTTAAGGCACCACCTTGGTGACAGATTTCCAGTATTGCAATGGGAATGCAGGAGAGACCTAGGAAGTCACCTCCTATGGTTAATACTCAGCCTGGAAGTGACACACATTTCTTTTTCTCATATACACTAGTCACATGGTTAAGCTACATATACTTAAAATCTGAAGTTGTTGTTGCTTTGCTTTGGAGAAGTCAGTTCTTTCTATGTACTATCAATGAAGATTTTCAGAATAAAAAACTATACCAAAAACTCCCACAAAATACAAATAGTAGTCCACCAAGATTGAGGCAACCAGAAATAAATAGACACCCCCCTATAGTTCCAGTTCCTTCCAGGGATGAAGTGCTATCTCTAGTGAAAAAAATGTGAAGATTTTAAGTAGCAGAGCTCCATTGTCTAAAGCAACTTGAGACCTGTTTATAACTTAAATGTTGATGCTGGGTTTCCATATCCACAGCTTGAGCATTCGAGACTAGGGCTAAGTGGTGTTTCCCCCACTCTCCTCGGTTCTTTCTCCTGTTTTGAAGCCCTTATATTCCTGGTTGGCTGTTTTCCAGATGATTCCTCCTACTGGTTCAGTTACTTACCTATGACCCTGGGAAAAAGTAAATAATACAGTATGGGGGAAATGAGAGGAAAGAGGAAAACCAGGCCAGGAATGGGAATGGGAGCACTATCCTGCTGAAGTTGAGCAGCTGCCCTTCACTCTCCTACCCTGGCCTCCTTTGCTTCCCACCCACTGCTTCCTGGCAGCTTATTATTCTATGTCACTGAGAAGAGAACAGTAAATGATGCTGCTTGTGCCTTGGTCATCTCACATCCCTTTTGAAAACTGTGTCATTAAGCTAAGTTTTAACATGTTCACCCAGAAAGACGAAGGGAGAGAACCAGGCAACACATTGTAAACTCTGTCCGAGAAGTGCCTGTTTTTCAACTACGAAAGTCTGTGCAAAGTTCCTCAATGGGGGCATGGTTGGTGCTTTGGACAAGTCAGTTCTTTCTGTGTACCATCAATAAGGATTTTCAGAGTAAAAAACTACCAAAAATTCCCACCAAATACAAATAGTAGTCCACTAAGATTGTGACAACCAGAAATAGACACCCCCCCCCCAATATTCCAGGTCCTTCCAGGGATGAAGTACTGTCCCTAGTGAAGAACCTCTTATAAAGGGATCATCATAGTGCAAAAACTCTGCTCAGCAAGGAGAGTGAAAAGAAGGGGTGGGGGAAAGAGAGGCATGTCCCATAATGTGTGTATCTTCAAGATTGGAATCTGGGTCTAGAGCTTGGAGATGCTTGGCGTGGGTCTCCTAAGACTATATAGTATCTTCAGTCTCAGAACAGTTCAACCAAAATTATATATAACTAAAATAATGCTTTTAACAAACAAACCACTATAATTATATCCATGTGAGCTTTGTTCTTAGAACACATCTTTATAATGTGTGTGCACCTAATATACAGTAGGTGTGTTTTATGTGCATCATCGCAATCCTCACAACTGGAGGCAGATAGTTATTATCTCCATCCTGCATAGTGGAAACTATGGCTGGAGAGAGTAGGCAGCTTTTCCAGGTGGCGGAACTAGAGTTTGAATGGAGACTCTGATATCACCTCTGAATTTGGAAACAAGGTAAAGATTTAGCCTCAATTTGAAAAAAATAAGTATCAACATGAAAAAATATATTAACTAACTCTCAGATAACCACTCTAAGAATGTCTGCATGTTGCTGATGAGTCCAGGGTTCTTCACAATCCAGATGAGGAGAGGAGAAACGGTGAGGCTGTGGTGCTGCCGAAATGGCGTCTTCATAGGAGACCCAGAGAGAGGATAAGCATCCATCAGAGTGTGTAAGACTCTAGCTCCAGGAGCCAACACTTCCCCTCTCAGCTGGGGTGTAGGCCTTAGGTGGACCAGGCACCCAGGTGAACTGCAGGAATCCTATCAGCACTACATAAGATCTCCCAACCCCTGCCCTGACTCTTGGATTCCATATCAACTTCTGCTGGTAAAACCCCTCCCCAGGCTTTTCTACACTGCATGGCCCATAAGAACTTTCTAATTTATTTGCCATTCATTGATTCATTTGTTTTAATAAACTCCTACTAAGTTTCTTTTCTCCATTCTTTCCCTCTGACCCTAAAATTCTCACTTTGAATGACCTAAGTATGTTCATTTATTTGGACTGACAGAAATGGCATTCTTTGCTTCATCTGTATGTGTGAAAGCCAGCGATCCACACCATTCCTCTGATAGCAGATTCATATCCTAGAGGGTTGACAGTGTTGCCTTCCAGACTAAGAATGAAATTTTGTGTTATTTAGTTAATAGATTCATACTTGGAAGAAGAGGTGTGTGCTTTGTTCTGTCGAGGCAGCTGGAATACAGACCTCGGAGGTTATTGGTTATTCCTTTTGCTCTGCGCCTGTGAGCAGTGAAGTGTTTTCCAGTCAGCAAAGGTGCCGTCTCTAATAGTTTTGGCTGTTTCTCCCTTCTTCTGACATTTGATGACCAATTGTTTTTCCTTCTTCTAGATGAAAGACTTTCGAAGTAAAATGCAATCGATATTTCCAACAATTCCCAAGAACTCCACATCAGCTGTTGAGTGGGAGGAAGCACTGAAATCTAAATAGAAGGACATGGGTGAATTCCAGAATGATTGCTGCAGGAAGGGTGATTTTGGAAACACCACCACAGTTGAAAAGGGACTGGGAGCAATTTCCCCATCGATCACCAACAGATTGTGATGAAGCGCAGGACGGCAGTGTCGAGGCTCCCTGGCAGGCGCTCTTTCTGTGTGCCTGAGTCTGTCGGGTGGGAAATGTCTTCCCAAAGTTCAGATGCCTATTTAACAATAATAATCAGTGGGATGCCTTCCCAGGTGGAGGGGGCCCAAAGGAAAGATGTCTGTTTGGAACAATAAACCAAGGGTTGTACCTGGGAAAAAAAAGAGTTTATAATAAAGTATGACAAAGAATCTTTATAAGCAGACCTGTAACAGCAGTGATACCTCAATGTATTTAAATAAGTGGGTTTTATGAGCCTTTCCTGTCAGTATATGCCTGAGACTATGGATGGTTACTATGAGGCAGTGTCTAAAGTGACAGGCTCATTGGTGACTCCCACATAGTGGGAGGCAGTCGTGTGGCTTGTGGTCCGGAAAGTCATCTTTGCTTTGCAGCTAGGACACATTCCAGTTGCTCACCTAATGGCCTCACTGGAAGGCCCTGTGAACCATTATGGGTAGGACAAAAAGCCAACAACAGATTATGATAAATGACACAGCTGGGCTAAAATAACAATAATGGGTATAAGTTGTACTTTCTTGAAAAATTAGTTCTGGGTCCTGAATACTGACAATCTATAGTTTTGTCTCAAAGTAAACCTATCTTGAATATTTTTAACAGAGTCATCTGAGTCTCAGAAATTGGTAACTGTTCCTTAATGAAGCTAATTCTTACCTACATACATAACCCTCTCATGTCCTCCAGGATCTCACAGAAAACAGATGGAAAATAATGTCTACATGCAATTATTTTTACTGGAAATTAAAATTCTTTAAAGAAGAGAAAATAATGTGTCAGTATGTCCAGAGAAATCACCCCTGGTCGAACATCACTTGTGCAATTTCCTTAGACTCACTTAGGCTCTAATTAGTCAGCAATCAGGTTTTATAAAGCACATTTGAAATTTCTGTTATAATGAAACCTTTTAGTTGTAAGGGAAAATTTTAAATGAAATGCCAAATGCATAATGTAACATTCTTCTCTAGATCACGCTACCCTATTAAAATTACTGTATTGTTAATTAAACAGGTGTAATCAGTGTCTGGGTTCACGTGGAACCTGTCAAAAATCCAAGACTAAAAGGAAAGGATTGTGAAATTTATCAGCGTATGGGGTGAGGAGTAGTAAAAAATTCTTCACTCATTTTTAAGTAACTCTTTAAATAACTCTCTCTGAAGAGAAGATTTCCAGCCTTTGAATGCAACGAAGAGGCAGGAGCCAAACCAAGCAGGTGAGGGCTGGGTCCAGGCTCCCCTCAGCAGGTGGGTGACCTACAACCATTTGTAGCTAGGATCTCCATTTTCATTTCCCCAGATGGAGAGAGCCTATTGATTTCTGGAAGATCTTCCCTGGGTAGAAGGAATGAGAATCCTAAGTTGCTGGAGTGATAAAGGGGAGTCATTAATTGTGATTCTGTTGAATGAATTCCTGCCTTTGAGCTCCTTGAGGGTGGGGACTTCCTCTGGGGGGCCTTCTGAACTTGTGACAGCACCTGCTTTGGGGGCTGGGTACACTGGACTGATGGCAGACAAGCCCTAGGAAGGAGCCAGGCCTTGGTGGGTGTGCTGCGTTCCCATGGGGCCTGGCACAGAGGAAGCCTGAGAAAGTCACGCAGGTGGAGTGAGGGAATGCTGGCCTGTGGTGCTAACAAAACCCTGTCCTTACACATGACTTATGTCATCCTTGACAGATGGCAGAGGGACCCTGTAGAAATGACCATGAGTCACCTGCTGAGGGAAAGCTACCTGGGACAGATTTCCCAGAATAGGTACCAAGCATTGGCTCCAATTGCACTTTAAAAGCAAAAACAAAGTAACAAAGATGAAAATTCAAAAAGAAAACAAGCAATATGACTAAAGTGATGTCTTTCCTCAGTCAGAACTCAGATATCAGAAGATTTAGTCTATTCCTTTTATACCAGAGGCATATTGTTAAATTGGTTAATGGAAAAGAAAAATGTTTAACAGATAATGTTATTCTTTATGTGAAGTACCATCTGTGTATTGCATTCTGAATGTTCTGGATATGGAAGAGAGGAAGTGTTATGGAATTTCAAGTTTGCCTTCTTGCTGTCTTTATCTTGGGTAGAGTATGACAAACATAATCACATTTCGCTCCTGGAGCATAAAGAGTTTTAATCACCCTATTAACCAGGATGACATTTTTCACAGACTTAAAAAGAAATAGAACAGATATTATCTCCCCATAAGCAATCCATTTCATGGAGGCTGAGCACTAGAAATGCTTTGAAGAAGGGTTAACACAAGCCATTTCCATTTCCTGTCTCAGCCAACATTAAGGAGGTTTTTGGTAAGGATGTGGCTTCCACTGGGTGAGTGTTAAGCTTTACACTTAGAATCACAGTGCCCAAAGGGATGCAAGAGGAAGTCATAGGAGAAAACATGGTGGGCAGAGGTGACTTTCAACACTCGATTCTTTCAAGAGAAATGTGCATCCTGATAAGTTATGTATCCTCTCCACTGGCTGGTTTTTTGTTGTTGTTGTTGTTGTTGTTGTTGTTGTTTGAGCCAAGAAAATGTGATTTTTGAACAACCTGAGAATGAAAAATAGGGACTGGGAAGTATCTCAGCAGCCTGCCACTAGAAGAAACAAGAATGTATTCCAGTGATAGGGACGGTAAGCAGATGTCCTACAGCAAAGCCAAGATGGGGCAGTGGGTGACCCTCCTCCATCCTCATTCCAACTTGACATTGACAGTGGAAAGAAACTTGCCATGCTCTCATCTGAGCTACTGGGGAGGCTGAGGCAGGAGGTTCCCAAATGCCAGGCCCTTCTGGCAACCCGATAAGACCGTGTCTTGAAATATAAAGGGTTGTAGCTCAGAGAGCACCCCTGGGTTCAACCCCCAGTACAACTAATCATCTCAATTATCTCACCTGCCATACTTTAGTCCCATGGGCGGTATGGGGCTGAGCTTGCAAATTAATCATTGCAACCTAAGGGAAAGACCGAAGAAATCAGCGTCGGGAGGAGGGCCCATTGGGACAAAAGTAATTTAAATTCACTGAATTTAGCTATTTCACTTCAGGCAATATTTAATCTTCCATAGGTCTGGTTTATGGAGAATGTTGTTTATTTTCATCTCATTTCACGTATCTTCTTTAAAACAAATAGTTAAGTATAGGAAAAGTACAAAAGTTTTCCTCAAATAGTTGAATTTCCTGCCACAGTCAGATGCATATTTTATAGCTTTTTTTTGATGTTTAGAATTTTTCATGTAGGTGTTTTTATTTTCTGCCAAGAGTCACTGAATGATAGAGCAAGTACTGGGGCCTCTCTTAGTGTTATCAGGATTCATTGTCAAAGGCTGTGATTTCATGAGCACAGAGAGAAGGAAAGCAAGCATCTTTTTAGCAAATCTTGTCTGTTGACAGATAACTCAGTTTTGGAGAAAATTAGAATCACAGTTATCAGGAAGTAGGTACAGTTTCAGTATTAGTGGAGTGATTTAGGACCTTAATTTACATTTCTTACATAAGGTGGATCAGATCCTTTGCCTCATTACCATTTGATGAGGCATGAACACTTACTTTAAAAAATGGAACAATAGTAAAATAATAATAATAACAGGCAAGTGAGTGTGTAAATGTACTTAAAGACATAAAGTCCATCCTCACTGGACTCTCCTGAGAAGCCCCATCAGGCAGAGTGGGAAACTTGGTATATTCATAACACCTATTACCTGCTCATCTGAAAACAATTAAAAAGTCAGTCTTCCCCTGATATCCCAGGCTCAGGGTGGTTTTCCAGGTTTTAACCTGACAGTGACACTCTGTGGGACACATTTGGGAGGATGTCTGAAACATGAGGCTCTGGGCTGTACTCTCAGCATCCATGCCCTGCTTGAAAAGAACAAGTTGACCAAACAGTTGGTAAAAGAAAGCTCCATTCAATAGTCCTTCTGGAATCGTGCCCCACCTTGAAGAGGCAGGTGATGGGAATGGGTTTATTTTGTTGCTACTGGTTGTCTTCTCCAGCTGTCCCTGTGGTAGGGGTCGAGTTTCTCCATTTTCTGCCCCAAGCAGAGACCAGATGTTAGACAGCCAGGGGAGGGTGACCAACGGGTCCATCAAGGCAGCCACCACCTGAACCCTTTCATTTTTCTTCATACATGGTGGCCACAGCTGCTCAGGGACCTTCCTGCAATTGAGACAGAGGTTATAAAGCTAAGAAAGTTCTAGTGAGACCTCTCATCATAAGAAAGGAGGAAACCCTCTGCTCTCAGTTTTCTTGTGGGCCAGCTCAGATTCCCTTTTCATAGATTTTTATTACAAATAATTTTGGTAAAATATCTGTGTGGTAAAATATCATAAAGTCTGCCAACTGTTTCCGAGGGACACTGTTTTTTACGGCATCATCAGTGCAAGACAAGGCAAGTAGGTGATCCTGGTTCTCCCCAAGTTGGAGGTCAAGATGTGGCTCCCACCAGCCATCAACTTGAGTCCCAGTTGCCCGTGTCTCTCACATACAATGATGTCCTGGCTGGTGAAGATGATGGATTGGTGAAGTTTAACGTCTCCGAGCAGGAGGTGGAATTCACATTCCATACAGGAGCAAGTTAGCTGTAAACTTCCAAATGTAACTGAAGGAGCTGGAAGTGAGGTTCGGGATCAAAAGCACAGGGTCCAGGGAGACCTCAGCAAAATGCCCACACCCCTGCCAGAGGCAGACATTCACCCTCAGATTGTTTCTTCAGGTAGGACCAAGCCTACCATGAGCTCCTGTCAAGCATGGGGAGGGGTGGAGGGAAAGGGAGATGAAGAAAAGGGCCAGGGGCTGGGAGAGAAGGAAAGAGCAGGGAGGAGAAGGAGGAGATGCCTCACCAGGAGAGGACCCAAATGGCCAAGTGGCTGAACCAGGGTACAGCCATGTCCTGGTGGAACACATCTGCCTTCTCACCCAGGCTAGCCCCATTTACACCAGCCACCAAAACTCAAAAAAAAAAAAAAAGAAAATCACATCAAACAGGCAAAGAAATCATTTCTGAGTCTTGTGGAGGACAATTCCAACTCTTAGTCCTGTGACCAAATAGGTTAAAAATTAAAAGCCATCTGGCAAAATCCTAATGCATTAACTAACCCTGGCCTACTGGACAGAAAGAAGCACTTGAGGTGAAGAGCCCCAGCACCGAGAGGGGCCAGTCCCACCCAGCGCCTCATCTTGGGGTCCTCCCTGAGTGCAGAGACCTGGAAATACACACACACTTCTCACCTCATTTCTGAAACCTCTCCTCTCACTTTAGCATTGGCAAAACCGTCTTGAACTCAGCCTGCCTCTTCTTCTCTGGGGTGGAGGGTTTTATTTTGTCTCCAGAAAGGCACATTGAAGTTCTACTCTGAGAGCACCTGGGATCAGGAAGGGCTCCCAGGAATAACGTGGGCCAGGGCATCTGGTCACAAAGTTGTTTGTTGAACAAATTGGACAAACCAACCAGCCATCCACTTTGCTTGAATCTAATATTGCCTGGAAAGACCAATAATTCCACCCAATCTCCCCAATTTGTGCCCTTAATGTAAGTCCAAGCATTATGTCTTACTTTTTCACTAGTCACTAAATCATTCTGAGAGGAGTGCCATCACATATTAATTATGTAGCATGACAAAGCCCACTGTCCTCTGGTTTCCGGGATTGTGTCTGCTGGGAGGCAGTGGCAGTTATTAGACAAGTTCGGCTGCCAGGTTAATATCATCCCTTCTGGTATCAGTTTGCCACCCACTCTCTGTGCCTGGACTGTAAGCACCAAAATTAAACCCTCTCTCTCAAACATGCAGCAGGCTGAGTCTTCTGGGCCCCGGGCCATGGTGACCAGGCAGTGACTTTATTCCCTGTGGCTTCAAACTTCTAAATTGCCCACTCAGAGTAAGTGTTCAGTGCCCAGGAGCTGTGCCAGCCCAGGCCCCA
Organism: Callospermophilus lateralis; assembly: GCF_048772815.1. NCBI lineage: Eukaryota > Metazoa > Chordata > Mammalia > Rodentia > Sciuridae > Callospermophilus > Callospermophilus lateralis. The sequence goes on along the minus strand of NW_027511202.1, from coordinate 491,936 downwards.
GGCTGGGAGCCTGGCGATCACTCTTCAGTGTGGGATCCAGCACTGGCCAGGGGCAGCTGGCCAGAGGGAGGCAGAAGCACCTCCAGGCTCAGCCAGAGGCCCAGGAAACCTTAGCCCTGAGTGCTCCAGAAAATATTCCTGAAACCTTCCTGAAGAAGCCATTTCCAAACCCTGTCCATGTCCATCCTGGTTATTAACAGTCTGTGACACACCAATAAACGTTTTCTGTGTGGCTAAAACTCCTTCATAACAAACCCGCCACCGTTCACACTGGAAAGGTTCTTCACGCTCACGCAGCACCCACGTAACCAGGCAGTCTGCTCAAAGGGGCTTCCAGGGGCCACTGGGGAGTGAAAGGGACACCAGAGTCCCTTGCCCTCCAGCGGCTCAGTCGCCAGACCACCACCTGCAGGCCCCCTCTATCATAACTCAGCCCCCAGCTGGAGGCCTCTCAGAAGCAAACCACTGACAGCCGAGATGACGGGCAAACGACGCCATGCCCACTGCTTTCATTTCACAAGGGCACAAGGACTCTTGTGTCACCACTGGCAGGGACACTGAATGAAGGTGTGTGGTGGTCTGCAGCACACAGCACTCGACAGGACGCCCTGCCAGCCCTTCCCATGTGGTGTGGCTGACAGCGTGAGGCAGCACACAGACAGCAGACGCTCACCCCAGCTCACTCCTGCCCGCCCCTCGGGGCAGCTTCCTCCCAAGCTGGTGCTTGGGTCTCCAGGTCACAGCCACCTCTCACCCAGCCCCCAGACCTCGGCTTCAAAGGCTGCACCTGCTGGTGAGCTGGGCCTTCTTGGGGACAGTCCCTACCTCCATATGTACATATCTGAACTCTGAGGGACCACTGGGGTCAGAGGGGAGGGCTGGGATGCCTCCCTGCTGGGGTAAACAGGGCCCATGAGTCCACTTAAGTCAGGAAAGGAGGGGAACCCCATCACCCTGTCTAGACCATGGTTCTCAAATCTTAGCCTGAATCCAAATCATCCAGGGAAACAGTTAAAACACAGACCCCTGGCCCCAGCTGTGGGGTCTGATTCAGCCTGTCTTGGATAGAGTCGGAACCCAGGTTCTTCAGTTCCCTGGGATGCTCTGCTGCCTGTTCTTACAATGTGCCAAGGCTGGCCAGCCACCTTTCTCCTTATGGAGCAGGGCTTGGCTTGCCCTCTGCACACCGTCTGCTCTTTAGAGCCTTGTACTCTGGCATGTCTGGGTGGCCCCGAGTGCTGCCCAGCACCCTGGGTGATGCTGGTCCAGGAACCACAGTCTGAGAACCACTGCCCTATTCTGTTCCTTCCTCTAATGATAGGATGGTGCCTGTGATAAAAATGGGTCCCAGGGACTCACCATTGCTGATGGTTCACTTGCCACCACAAGCAACCGTCTCAGGCTTCTGCAGCTTCCTGCACCCGACCTTGTCCTGATTCCACACCTCCAAGCCACTGTGTTCACAGGGCTGGAAAGACATCCAGGGTGTCACTGTCCCACCTCAGCAGACCGTCTCCCACCTGGCCACCTCTGAGTGTGGCAGGACCTTCACCTTCACCTTCATCCAGGCAGGCAGTGGAGGGTACTACCTGCCCCTGTGGAGTGTCAGGGGACGGGGCAGGACAAAGGAGCCCACAACAAGAGGAGAATCCACAGACCTGCTCTGGGTGGTATGGGGATAAGGCGAGCATACAGGTGTTCAGCAGGTCTCAGCCCAGAAGCTGTGGACACTCAGGCAAGGTCACATGCAACTTCAGCTGCAAGACTCTGACATGGCTGATGAGAGTCCTTCCCTGCAGGCCTCCTCTGGGGCAGGAGAGGAAGGGGCCTTGGGAGACAAGTTGAGAGGGCGTGAGGCTGAACAGAGCTGGCTAATCCAGCTTGGGACTGGGTCACGGGATGGGGGTACAAGAGGGAAATAAGGAAAGATGGGTTAGAGCCAAAATTACAAAAGGCCTGGATTGGCAACAGGAGGCTGTGGTTTTGCCTATAAGCAATGGGACTATGAAGTTCATTCCGTTTTCTGAGCTTGTGACAAATGACACTGATATGTTCAAGTAATTAGTTAATTAATCTAAGGCATGCTTATTAAGTGCCTGGTTGGTGCTAGGTGGGGGCCTGGCAACAATTAAACAGGCCTCCTGAAAGAACTCCCCTTCTAGTGACAGGGAAGGGAGAAGACGGCTTTGACTGTGGAGGACAGGAAGGAGTGAGGCGCCACCGTGGGTGGCCAGCAGGGGAAGAAGAGCCCAGTCAGATAACCAGAGAGAGACTGGCTGAACAGCCTGGAGCACAAAGGGTGTGGGCTGTGGGCTGAGCTTCCACAGGACCCCCAGAACCCCCAGGACCCCCAATAATTTTCCTTTTTGAAAAAGAGAAAATTAAAACTGTTATAACAGAGCTGTAACCAGGCAGGATCCCTGTGTGGTCACCACATGGGGACATGTTGGCTAGAGCAGCCTGGTGACCCTGGGTGCAGCCTCTATGTGGGATCCTTCCATGAAATGATGAGAGCCAGGTCACATGCTGCCCATAAAAGTACTAGAGGTATGGGGGTCACCCCAGGTTTCAGGGAAAGGGGGCCTGGACACACAGGCACAGGACCTCAAGGTCCCTTGAGGGACTGGCTACTGAGCACAGGCATATGCAGCAAAGGGTCTCGTCCTGTGCTCTGGAGAACCCCCAGGAGGTAATTAGACAACCCCCACTATGAGGAAGAGGAACCGATCCTATTAATAACAGCATCTGCTATAGTTGGGGGCTGTTCTAAACGTTTCACATGTATTGACTCATTTAATGAGCCTCTCAGAATGGATACACTATCATTATCCTTGTTGTATAGAGGAGGAAACCGAGATCAAAGGACTTCTTACAAGTTCATAGCTGAGACTCAAACCAGGTGAAATACCAGATGCAAGATCACCATCTAATAAATGCCATCACTCAGATTAAAATCCACGTCTGACCTACAAAGCCCTCCATATCCCATTTACCAAGTCAGCTGATAAGACAGGAAACAGTTTCAGCTTGAGAGTCCTACGTTGGCCAGGCAGGGGCAAGAATACCAGTGGAGGCCCAGATACAGAATGCTTACTGTTACTTGGAACTATCATAAATCAAGCTAACCAGCTGATTCATAAAATATGCTTAGCCACCTTCCTTGACAACTAGTTTCATAGTCTAGAAGACAGGTGCACATATGGAATCCTTAGACTCTGTAGAGGCCCGTGGGACAAAATGGCAGGGGCAGAGCTGGCCTGACCGAGGGCTCAGCCCATTCTCCTCCCTCAGCCAGGCCTGGTCCTTTGCTGCATGCGTATATGCACACCCAGCCTACAGTCCTAGTGTCCCCTGCTCCCCTGGATCACACTGGCCTCTTCTCAGGCCTAGGCGTAGGGACACCTGTGGGGCTGGGGGCCCTGGCCTTGGGGATTTTCTATGGGATGAGGGAGCCAGAGAAGCAGGGCCCTTTGTAGTGAGGGCTGGGCTGGGCCCTTGTTTAAGGCAGCCCAGGATCTCTCCAGTCCCACTGCTCCCTGCTGCCCTAGCCACAGGTGGGGAGAGCTGGACCTTCCCTTTTACCTACCTCAGAGACCATTCTAGGAGTCACCAGGTGAATGAAAACAGGGCCAGGTACCCCCTAATTTCCTTGCAAAACTAATCCACTGTTTTGCAACTTTATTTTCCTTACTGAGACTTTGAAAGGTCTGCAAGGCCCATTTCCATCTTTGCTTTGGCCACCCAAAAGCTCAGAACCTAACTTCTTCTTGAATCACGCTTGTTTTCCCACCTTCTCTGCCTTCTCCTCCTGCATAAGTTTTCCATTTTCTCTTCCTGTTTTAGCAACCTTATTGTGCACATATCTTTCAATGGAAGCTGCCTCTGATCTTTTTAGAAGCTGACACAGTGTAAATTATAAATAAAAATAAATACTGCTGAAATCTCCCCCATTGAAGCCTTCTTATTTCAGAAGGTTCCTGAAATCCTGACTTGGCATTTGAGATCAATTCAACGCAAAACATCTTGTGCACCAACACATTTCTAAGGTTTTGCTTAGATGCTGGCTTGCAATTGGCCTGGACTCAAAACTGAAAACTCTCCTGGGGTAAGCATCTGACCTCAAACAGGGCTGTTTGCAATGCCTCACATTTGTCCTAAGAAAGCATGGTTTAAATTTGGGGGTTAAAATTTGTGGGTTATTCCTAGCTAGCTGGGCATAGCTGGAGTGGGAGGTTGGGAAAGGTGGAGTCACTTATGATTAAAGATAAAGAGTCTTGAATTTACCAGTTAGCACAGGGATTTCATTGTCTTTCCTTTTTCTCTGTCATCAGAGGGGCCAAAGGAAAGAAGGGCATTCCCTCTGGTGGGGGTGCAGTAGGGGGAAATCAGGATTCTGCTGCTACTGGTCTAACTCTCTAAAGGGAGTTCCAGCACTGACTGAGCAGACATCCTTCAGCTCTCCAGGGTCAGGGAAAAGGAACCTTCTTACTTAACCCGGGAGAAAAGACACCAAAGAGATTCAGCCTGTCCAATGAACACCTTTGTCTCATGCCTTTATTTTTTGAAATCTTATCCTATGAGACTAGATACTTTGCCAGTTAATGCTATTGATATTTAGCAGTTGTGCTAGAGAATTCTGTTTTGTTCAAAAGAAGCTGTATACACACACCCATGGTATCTGGCTGCTTTAAGCTCCTGGGGGCCCCTGTCCCCTTCCCTGACCACTACCCCGAAGGGAGTTTGCTTATTATGGGTCAATCATGAACCTGGTTCTGCTCCTCCCACCCCAACTCCTCCAAATCCAATTCAGCCCTGCTTTTGGTCTGCAGGACAATGGGGTCTCTTCTCCATTCCTGTCTTCAGGACACTGTAAGCTCTATTCCTCGGCCATGGGCCCAGCTACTCACTGTGGGTATGTCTCCTGCAGTCACACTACAGGACATCCTTCCCCGAGCTCACCTGGGCTCCTCCAGGCAATCTGGACTTTGCTCCTCTTCGAACCACACAAGCAAAGCACCTGTGGCCTATGGAGGTCCTACTGCCAGACTCGCTTTGAAGGATGAATCACCCTTCAGAAAGTGAATTTACAAAGTGACACGGAAACCATAGCTGCAGAAAGGCTGGGCACGTGGCACTGTTTTCAGTGTGAACACTGCCGTCATTGTGCATATAGACGCATCTTTCCCATGCACACATCTCTGGAAGCCGGGACCCCAGGGAATTTTAACCCTTCTTTGCACTCCTTGGGCTCTCCCAGCCCCAGTGGACATGCCTTACTCTTCAAACTAGAAAAAGTAATAAAGGGTGTTTTTTTTTATAAATATTGAGAATAATGAAAACAACATTGCCTACAGTATATTGGTTGATCTGAAACCTTGAGCAGTCTCCACTCCCCAGTCCTACCCTGGGGAAGTAGAAATGCCACCAGTCCTCCTTGCTGTAAGTCTCTGCACCAGACTGGCGCTTGCCTGGGGCCACTTGGGTTACTTGAGATCATGGAGACCCTTCAGTGTTCCCTCTGCCTTGAGAGCAGAGCCCTCAGTTCCCACTCTGGACTTTGCTTGCCCACCCAGAGCAGGCCTGCTGTGGGTGGAGTTGAGATTCTACAGAAGCTGTGTGCAGTCCTGCCCCCAGTACCTGTGACCTTCTTCAGAAACCATCTTTGCAGATACGATCAAGTTAAAGTCATATTTCATTAGAGTAGGGTCTACTCCAACATGAATGCTGTCCTTATAAACAGAGAAGAGACAAGGGCATGCTGCAGAATGGCACTGTGAGAAAGACACGCTGGAGTGACAGGTGGCCCCCTAGGAGAAAGGAATGGAGCAGATCCTCCCCTGGAGCCTTGGAAAGCAGGGCCCTGTGCACACTTAGAACCATGGGAGAATAAATTTCTGTCGTTTTAAGCCACCTAATCTGTGGCACTTTGGTGAGGCAGCTCCAGGGAAGAATACACGGCCTTGGTTGCCCCACAAGCACCTGCAGTGGGCGGCCCCTGCCAGATGCCCAGTGGAAATGCCCGCTGCTGACTTTCCCAGTCTCACCTCCTAGAGGAAGCCACCCATCTGCCACCCCCATCTGCCGCCCCGCTGGGCTTCTGATGGCGTTGCTTGTCAAGCTGTCCCTGCCTTCACCTCCAGTTCCAGGAGGAACTGGGTCCACGTCTTGTTGCTCTGTGTGGGTTCCCATGCTCTCAGCATGGGCTCACAGGCAACATGAGACAAGTGTCCGTCCCGCTCGCGGACCGGTGGGTCGCTGGGCCACAGTCAGCCTCTGGCGCTCCTCGGCCTGTCCCGCTAAGCTAAGCCCGCCCTTCCACCGCGTCCCCTTCCAGGGTCCCCTGCGTTGGTGTTCTCAAGGACACCCTGTAGACTCCCCGGGGGGAGCAGGAAGCACGAAGAAGTGTCATTCACGCTTCGACCAGCAGATGGCGGGCGCGACGCGGCCCGCGGCCGCTGCTGTCGCGCTGCTGGCGGGTGACAGAACCGTGGAGAGGGCGGGGAGCGCGGCAGCCCGACACGGGGCGCTGTCCCAACCCGCGCAGGACACGGCCTCCCCCGCGTGCCACAAGCTGGCCGCTGGCAAGCCGGGGCCCAGCCTCACGTGCCATCTGCAAAAAGGACTGTGAGGACACCGCCAGCTACCGGGCCCCGCCGCGCGGGTCGCGTTGCCTTTGGCTCTTTTGTTTTATGTCCAGTTCCCGAGAACCAGGGCCACTAAAGGCTCCCGGAAACGCCCAAGCGACATCTCGCGGATCTTCCCCCTGAGAAGCCACACGTAACCCTGGCCTGCCCACGTGTCCGAAAGGTGTGGTCAAGGGCTCGTGGTCACTTCGACCCGGTCGCCTTTAGCCATTGGGCACCAGTCCGGAAAGGCCCCCTCAGGCGGACCTGTCGCCTGTCCCTAGCTCCCGCAGCGCACCGCCCCAGATGCGGGAGGCCGCATGGTTCCGGTCCAGACGGAGGTGCAAGGGCGGAGAGACACTCAGGGTTCACTCCCAGCCGCTCCACCACCCCATCTCCACGCTCCCGAGAGCTGGCAGAGGAGCGCGACAGCCTGCGCATTCCTGGAACTCCTTGTCGCGCCCGGTGCCCTCTCCTGAAGCTCAGCCCCAGGAGAGCCCTCCCCAGATTGCCAGGGTCGCCCGCGAGATCCAGTGCGGTTTCTGGCAATTTGGACATCAGCGTACTTTCTAAGTGTCTACTTTCCTACTTTTTGAATGACTTTTGTTTCTTGCTCAAGATAGAAAAATGAGAAAATGTATAAAACATATAAGATAAATGAATGAAGAGTCACCTGAAATCCCAGCTTCCTCTGCCAGTAATGGGAGTGACATTTAGGTGTGTCTGTCTCCGTGCATGGGTGTCTGTACAGTGATGTTATTTTTCCAAAGCTGGGGTCACACCCTCCCACCTACCTCTGAGATGTGCCTTTCCTGCTGCTGAAGCGTCATTGAGCACACACTCAGAGGCCACACGAAGAGCTGGCAGCCCTGGGAGGAAGGGCAGGGCGTGGGGGGCAAACCCCACGGCCCAGGGTCAGGGGGAGGAGGGCTAAGCCTGTGAGCCTCCCGAGAACCTGCCACCCCATGGTCCCCGGGGTTCAGTGCGGCCTTTTAAAGGACTCTTTGAATAAGAAAATACCATTCCTGCTCTTTCTCTCTTGCCCCTGACAGTTCCATCTGCAGTTGAAACAACTCCCTCCTTCATAGGGGGCTCTTTTGGCATGGATTTAAATCTGAAAAATATGAACCACATCTATGTATTGATACCTAAAGGAGCACCATGCCTATTGTCTACAACCTGGCACGAAGGAGTATCTAATCAGTGATTCTCCATGTGGAAGGGTGGAGGTCAGGTCCCCCCCTCCCGCAGGGGACATGTGACAGTGCCTAGAAACATTTTTGATTGCCAAGACTGGTGGAGTGCTCCTGGCAGTGCACAGGAGCGCCACACTCTTCTCCGTCGTCCCTGCAGGTTCATAAAGAAAAGGCAGCTGAAAGAAACCCAGAGAAGGGCAAAGAGAAGCAGGGCAGAGAGGCAAGCGGGGAGGGTAGGGTTCCATGACAGCGGGTGGGAAATGGCTTCTGTCCTGGGTGGGGGACAGGCCGGATGAAGGACAGTCCAGGAGACCAGGAAACTTGGGCCCCAGAGCCACCTGGGATTCTCTCCAAATCCCACACAAGGCATCTCAAAACCCAGTGTGGCCATGGTCTGGGTCCTCAGGCAGCACCCCAGTTTGCATGTCTACATTCTAATTGTACCCTCCTCTGGGCTCTGTTTGGCCCCCCTCCTGAGTCTTTTAGGTGTCTTTTGAGGTTCTGGTGTTTTGCTTGCTCTGCTAACAAGTCAGAATGTGAATGAGCAGGCCAAGAAAGAAGGCACAGTGCCTCACACTGGCTGCTGCTGAGCTGCCCACGTCCACCAGGCTGGCTGGGGTTTGAGCTGAGCTAGAATGTCTTTGGGTGCTGCCTCGCTTTCCTCAGAGCCTGTGAGGCAGCTGTGCCCTCTCTCTAGGGACCAGCCCATCCATGATCAAGGGGCTTGGACCCTTCTCTTGGTGCTGTGAGCCTCCTGTGGTCAGGTAGGTTAGGAAGACCTGTTGTCTGGCCCTATTTAGGTCTTGAAGGAGTTCTTGTCCTCAAAATTTCTGTAGTTTGCAGAGACACCAGGGACTTCATCTTCCTGCTCAGACAGTCTGGGTACAAGGAGTACCTCCTGCCCACCCCACTCCTAGGAGCACAAGGAGGGCCCTCTGGGGCAGCAACTCAGGTGAGCTGCCCAGGAGAAGCTCTACCCTTTGGAGGATAACTACAAACCTGGTCGTCTCCGGTGGGCCTTGTGGGTGGTGCCTGGGACCCTCTGTGGCCATTGCTCTGTAGCACTTGTAGGACTGAGACACACAATTCACAATCACACATTGCCGCAGAACAGTGTATTGCGAGAGAGGGAATCTGGGCCAGGCTGTTGGGTGGGAACCTTTTCCACTGACTGTGGTGATTCAGCCTCTCTGAAATCAAAGTTCTTGTGTCAAGCTGGGATAAACCTACCTTACAGGGTAACTCTTAGCATTTAGAGGTAAAAGATTCAGTGTGCATGGTTCAGCCCTGGGCCTGATGCAAATTATGGTAATGATCTTTACTTCCTATCATTTTCCTTGGGCAGCAGTCATTGGCTTGATAACCTGTCAGAGAAATTCAAATGATTTCAAATGGGCCTTGTGCAGAGAAGTGAAGCCCTTAGCGGAGGTGAAGAGTGCTTTCTGGGGGCTCCTTTTCTGCGTTTGTTTATGTTGGTCCTTTTGTTCCCACAGCATACATTTGTCCTATTATTGGTGGCTCCCCTCTTCTTAAGGAAAATCCCCACCATATGAATCTTGACTTCTCAGGCAGCAGTTCACATTCCCAGCTCCCCTTGCAGCTGGACTTGGGCTCCACCCACCAGATATGACCACAGAGGGAGTCTGGGAGAGGCCAACGCACAGGATCCAGCCTGCCGGGAAGCCCACCGTGCTAGCACTGGTGGAGGCAAATGTACCCCAGTTCTGGTAACAGTAGTGGCTTGGGCTGCAGCACCTGGCTGCTTGGTCCCCTTCTTGTGCAGGGAGGCACCATGGTGGGTAGAGCCCTGCTTGTGACGGAGCCTAGAGCTCCATGTTTGGTGTGACTTTGACACTGATCCTGGAAGATCAGCCTTGACCTGTTTCCCAGACCTCTCCATGAGCCTGAGGACCCCTGCTACCCTTTGTTGATTTTTTTTTCTGTCTGAGCTAAGCGATGTGTCCTGCTGCTCAGAACCAAGACAACTGCCCAAGAAGCCTCTATTCCCTGATAGTCACAATACCATGTGGCAGGTCCACATCCTCTTCACCTCACCTCATGGCATCGCCTCATTCCTTCCACAACAGCAGTGGAAGGGGAGCGACTGGCCTCAGATCCAAGCCTCCTTGTGTCAGCCATATATCTATATATATATATTTGGGTCATCAAACCTAAAATACACTTCAGACCAGACGCTGAGATGGGCACTGGAGCTCACCTGGAGCTCACAGGTACTCCATGGCCCCCGAGCAGCTGGACCCCAGTTGCCTCTTCTCAACTTGGAGCCCCTAGGTCTCAGGCAGAGGCAGGAGACCTTGGGGAGTGATGGGGAGAAGTGTGCACCCCTGAGGCTTCCTGGTACCATCAGGAGGGAGAAGGCCACCTCATGCTGCCTGGGGAGTCTGCCTGGGCCTTGCCCTTTGCCTCACTTCTTAAGTTTGTTGAAGCATTTGAGCTGCTCATCGGCAACTCAGAATACCCAGTGAACCGTGTCTCTGCAGGCCAGGCCCGTGCATGGAAGGAACAGCTGTGCATGCTCATTTTCTCTCTGATGACCCTTGTCTCAAATCTTTCTGTGAGCAGCACTTTTTATCTCCTTCAACGACCTCCAGGTCAAAGCCAGGGTCTAAGTCTGGATTAGGAGGGCTGCTCCTCCACCCCCACTCATTTCCTCACTTAATGCACATTTCTTGAGCAGACACTCTGCTGCGCTGGGTGTGATCCCAGGTGTGGGTTCCCAGTGTTCATCAGACAAGGTGATGCTGCTGTCATGTGGCCTTCACAGCATGGAAGGCAGACTCCAGGAATGAAGGAGGTGGTCTGACAGAGGACAGGTCCCGGGAGACATGGGGAGAATGGGGTTTGCCTGGGCTCTGGGGGTGCTGGGCAGGGTCAAGCTCTGTGACCACCACAGACTGAGACAACAGGGTCCACTGAAGGTCTGGGGAGCTCCTGAGCCTAGGAAGAAAGAGGACGATTCTGGTGTTCAGAAGCCAAAGGGGCTGGAGTGCGGGGGATGACAGAGAGGGTGGACAGAATCTGTGGGCCCACTGCAAGGTGAAATCACAGGCCTATTTTAGTCAGCTTTTTTGTAGCATTGACTAAAGGACCAAACCAGAACAATTGTAGAGGAGGAAAAGTTTATCTAGGGGCTCACAGTTTCAGAGGTCTCAATCCATAGACAGCAGACTCCATTCCTCAGGGCTCAAGGTGAGGCAGGACATTGTGGCAGAAGAGTATGGCAGAGGGAAGCAGCTCACATGGTGATCAGAAAGTCGAGAGAAATCTCCACTTACTAGATACAAATATATTCCCCAAGCCACACACAATGCCCACCTCCTTCAGCCACACCCCACAGCCTTCTGTTACCACTCAGTTCATCCCATGGATTGGGTTAAGACTCTCACAACCCAATCACTCTCCCCTAAAACTTCTTGAATTGTGTCATATGGGAGATTTTTGGGGGGCATCTCACATCCCAACTGTAACAGAGCCACTTGTTCAAAACTTCAGGCAGTGTGCACAGTGGCACACATCCACAGTCCCAGGTCCCAACTCAGGAGGCTGAGGCAGGAGGATCACCAGGAGTTGGAGACCAACCTGGGCAACACAGTGAGACCTTGACTCTAAACAACCAAACAAACAAACAATAAAATGCTACTTAAAAAAAAAAGAAAAGAAAATTTCCTTTTCAGAATTCCTCAAGGACACAGCATCAGGATGGAAATGGCTCCATGTCTGAGTGACACCAGGCAGCAGAACTGGACCTGTGAGCAGAGGCAGCTATCTGAGGCTCCGACAGGGGCTGCCCAGGAGGAGACCTGGGGAGAGGTGGATGTGGGGGTCTGTTTAGAGAGAGCTGGTGAATCGGCTGCAGGAGTGAGAACAGCAGACCCCAGAGCTCTGCGTAATGTTTGCAAGTTCGAGGTGGCCGTTCAACAAGCGGTCAGGAGGGCCAAGCCGGCCACCTTCACCTGCAGGTGGAAGGAGCGCCTTTCACAAACAGATGCCCTCTCTCTCTCCCCTCGCCGAAGCCTGATTCCAGCACGTGACCCACCACAATGCTTGTTAGGAGACTCCTCACAGTTAGAAGCCGTGTTGCCAGATGCTAAATCTCCCCCATAAGAAATCTGAAGACAAAATTGCAGCAGTCACTGTCCAAAACCAATATGTACAAAACAGCACAGAGCCTGTCGGAGCAGCAGGTGTCGCAGCAGTAAACACTGGAGCCAAGCATGTTGACTTTGGCAACGCTCACACGCATCTCGTCATGGAAAGAGAGTTTATTAAAATTGAAAACTGGGAGTAGATGACTCGGCGAGGCTGCCCTCTCCTACTGTCGTCCAAGGTAATGAGAAGGACAAGCACTACCATTTCTTGAGCTCATGGTATGTCATGGTGTGTTCAAAACACTGACTTTGTCCTCCCAACAACACTGTGGAGCAGCCTGATTATCCTATTTTTCAAGGGCTGAAATGGGGCTCAGAGAAGCTGAGTGATTTGCTTGGGATTCCAGACACAAGTAGCTGGTGACCATATTAAAAATCAGAGTTAAAGACCCTGAGAGTTGCCTGCCAACTTGCAGCCACCTCTTTCTGCCTAATGGAACCTAGCAATCTGACTGCCCCCCTCCCTCCAGGATGAATTATGATTGGTCTCTGCTGGTCACAAGAATCCTGTTTTCCTTTGCTAGTGGCTGGTATAGGAAAACATGTAACTCATTCTGGCCAATGAGATGGAAGAGAAAACTATGGGAGGAGGGGCTTTGGGTATAAAAAAGGGAGAGGACTCAAAGACATTCTTTTTGAATCCACCTCTCCTTCCTGCCTGTGGATACATGGTGTGGGCTAAGGTATGTGGCCTGTGTCAGCCTCCTTAGATCTAGGAGGTGACAAAGATAAAGCTAAAGATGCAAAATAGAAGCTTGGAATATGCCCAGGTCCAGAATGACATCACTGACTGCCAAACCGATCTTAGTCCACCTGCTTCCAGACTTCTTGTTGAGCAAGCAATACATGTCCTATGGTTGAAGCCACTGGGAGGCATTGATAGGTTATTTTTTGGGTGAACACCTTCTAACATGATCCCCAGGTTGATTTAGCTTCAAAGCTCATGATCTTTTTCCTCTTACACTCTGACATTTGCATGGGGATCCAGCTGTCCTCTGCTATCCATTGTCACCTTAATGCTCAACAATTACAGAAACAATCAGATTTAGAAACTGCAAGGAAAACTGTCAATTTGAAGGAGAGTTGGTCAATTCAGCAAGATCAGAAATCTTGCTCTGGCCTCAATTGTTCTTGGTATAAATCCTAGGATCACAGAACATCAAAGCTGGAATGGACCAAAAATATCATCTGACCCAAACCCCTGGCTTAAAGATAAAGAAATTGAGGCTTTGAGAGGCCAAGTGCCCTGTGCAGAGGCCCATGGACAGCGGCAGCCTGACATGGGGACAACTCTCCCAGCTGGCTCTCCACCAGCGAGCTGCTCTGTGGTCACCTCTCCAGCTCCTCACACTTTGTCCCAACTCTGCTTGGCCAGTAACCTCAAATCAAAAAGAGATTCAACCTCACCATAACTCGTGGTAGAATAAATTTGGGTGGCCTAACTGAAGTTTCTCACTGCCCTCTCCCTGTGTTATTGTGGAAACTTAACCAGAAAAATACAAGGAACCCGGCAGTGTGGTGGTGGGGAGGGTCAGGTTCTTGGCTTTTCAGATTTATATCAATTCTGAAACTCATCCAAGAGAATTAGCATGAAAGTGTACATTCAGAAGTGGATCCAGGAAGCTCTATAGGGACCCAGGCAGAAGAGTGTGCTATCAGCTCCATGTTGGGAAGGGGAGAGCTGAAAGCCAGATCCTTCGCCCCCAGAAAAGAAGGCCAATGACCCTTAAGCTCCCCTGGAGGAAATGGGTGCTTAGGTGCTCGAGATTCCCTTAGAAGGCTCTGACGTCCTGGGAGAAGGGGACACCAGACAAGCTTAAGAAGGAGACTTTGAGCTTTTTTTGTGGGGACATGGGGCAACCAACGACAGATCACCAAGCTGGGTTTCAAGTCTCTGAGCACTGAGAGTTGGGTCTGCTTCCTGTCTGGGGCCCCGGGAGGCCAGCCTACTATACAGATAGAATCCACACCTCTGTGGACTCGGGTAATGGAGTGGAGATTCTTTCCTGGGGGCCAGGAAAAGGCAGGGCTGGTTGACATTCCCCAGTCTCTCACAGTCCTGGGAGGTTCCAGCAGGCAGCCTCATCCTGATGCCCTGAGAAGGGGTGGACATTGGTGGAAGGAGAGCGCCATCAGCTCAGAGGCGCCAGGATGAGGGCAGAGATTCAAATAGCACAGTGACCTATGGAGCTGTGGCCAGTCAGTCAGTCCGGGGAGGGATGGCTCCGGCCAGAGCTCCCACTAGGAATAAAGAGCAATAATCAACTATGAGAAGAACTTGCATTTACATAACTGCCTGTGCTGGAAAGACAGGCACTTTCCCGAGGCAGTACGACCTGGTGTGGATCATTTATTTATAGCCCCTGAAATGCTGCACAACAAAACCAGACATTCATTCAGCTCCTGAGCCTCCAGGGGGCTGTTCAGAGTGCCCCTAGCTGCTGTGGGTAGCTCACCCACACATCTGGGACTGCTGGCCACTCTAGGATGGCCTCCCTCACATCTGGGGCAAGCCAGGCTGCCCTGGGTGTGCCCAGCTCTTGGCCAGAGCAGAGGGAAAGACAAGCAAATCTAACCATGCAAGTGCCCTGCGAGCCTGGAGTGGCCTCACATTTGTAAAAATCCATCAACCAAAGCAAGGCCCCATGGCGAGGGCTAGAGTTGAAGTAGACAGGGAAGAACTGGGTCACCCTTATAATATGATATACCAACTAAGCCAACCGCCTCCCAGCAGCCCCTAAAATGAGATGCTGTCAATGGAGGAGAGGAGAAACCTAATTTGAGCTGATCTTAAGCACAAAAAAGCTGCTAGATCATGAAATGGTCTGAGATGATCAGGTTAGACTAGTTTTTCTGCCATCAGACAGAAATGGGGTTTAGGATTAAAATTAAGTTTAATTGTAGAAAAATTAAGTTATGATTTTTGCTCATGTGATTTTGTGACTGCAATTTGTATCACTACAAAATTCAAACCTAGGGCCTAGGGGACAGAGTTGACGGGATCTATACTTTCTGTCCTGATATTTCTTGGTGACTAAAGGTCATGGGGTCCTGCAGGCCTCTTAGTCAGGAGTTCTACTTCAAAGTGGGATCCCAAAGGGCAAGTACTTCCCACTCCACCTAAATAGCAGGTACCAAGTCAAAAGAGGCCTGCCCTGAGGTGCCCGCTTACTGTGGGTGAACCAGCTCGAGGTGGTTTGCAAAGTTGATCTCAATGGTGCTTTTAAAAAGCAGGTATGGAGTGCCAGGCCCTGCAGTCTCTGGGGGCCTGGGAGGCTCTGCTGCAGAGCCAGAACACCTAGCCTGAGCTCTGGGGATTTCTTTCTGATTCCAGGCACCAGTGGCCACCCTCACCAAGGACTGTGGAAGTGGCGTGGAAAGCCAGAGAAACACCTCCAAAGGGTTGTGCCGTGGATCGTCGCCTGTAGAGTGGTGGGGACCCCAGCGTCTTCAGGGCTGGGGCTGGATCCAGACCTCTGCAGGACATGCTTGGTCACTGACTCACAGAGGGACATAGAGCCCACTGGTGTCAGCCAAACACTCAGGGGACTGGAACAGGCAGCCCATCTGCACAGAGGGTCCACAGCTCCCAGATGAGGGCCTGAGAGCTGCTTTCTTACAGAGGAGCTCTTACTCTCCCCAACCCTGGAAAGTCCCCCAGAGAGCAAGGGAACCCTACCCTGCCCACAGTGGGAAGCACAGGGGTCATCATCACCCTCTGAGGACCCTGAGTCACATCAAGCAAGAAGAAAGAGAAGATCTCCACAGTCCTTGCTCTGGTGTGCTGCTGTGAGGCAGGGTACAATTCTACTGCTTTCCTGTAGAAGCTTCTTTAAGATCCCACAGGGAAGCTCGAGGTATGGACACTGCCATCCTGAAGACAGGCCCCCAGCCCACTTTCTGGCAATGAGTGTGGTTCTTTAAACCACAGTGACACATAAACCTTTGGCCAGCAGGCCACTGTGCAGCTGCCAGTGCCCATGCTGTGAAGGAAAGGGTCTGGTTGGAACAGCCTGTACTCTGGCCTGGACTAGTCACCCAGACTTGGCCCTGCAGCTCTGCTTTCATGAGCCAAATGCTGGGCCCCTGAGATCCCTGGAAACAAAGGCTGTATCTATTTCAGTTCCTGTTTGGACAGACCTGCAGTCCCCATGGGCAGGGAGGCCCCAGCTGGCCCCTCTCTGGGGACACCATACAGTTTTCTACCCAAAGTGGCCTTGTAGCAGCTGCAGATGCTGCCCGGGCAGGAAGTTCTTTCCCGCTCCAGGGTTTAGCGGGTACTATGGGATGCTCACACAACATGCCTCCAATTTTGTTCCAGGTCACCCTGTCCCCAGCTCCAGGACATGCTCTGATTGGACCAAACCCAAGATCATTCTCTGCTAACTGGCAGAGATTGGTTCGGAGAGGGCACAGGACCCAGGCTGGGAAGGTTTCCTGGCTTTTAAGGAGATGCAGAAGAGTCGGTTCTTCCTCTGAGGACAATGTCTGGATGTGACAGTCCAAGGACACCCAGAGCCCCGTGGCCAACCTGCTGCCACTCTGCCTTCCAAAGTCAGACATGCAAGAATCCCTGCCTGTGTGGACTCCGCCAGTGTCGCCTGGCCTCCCTGTTCCCTGCTGATGGTGGGGAGCCACTCCTACTGTAAATGTGGAAACACCTGGGGGCCCTTCAGGTTCCCCTTGCTTTGGTTTTTCCCTCCTCTCACGGGGCATGTCCTTCTCTTCCTCATTTGCCCACTCTTTACTCGACCTTCCCTGGCCACACAGATCAGTAGGAATCAGGCCTCCTGACTCTTCCACCCAAGTCCTGCCTCCCGGTGGGACTCGAGTAGTGAGCAGCAGCAGCAGGAGCAGCCACACCTCCTGAGCCCCACCCTGGTCAGGCCATGGGCCTTGGGCTCACACTCCTTCATCCCATCCTGGCCTCCAGGGCCATGACCTCATTTTACACACTTGAGCGCAAAGCCCCAAAGAGATGTGAGGACTTGTCCAACATCGCCAAGCTGAAATCTGTCAGAAACAGAATCTGAACCCTCGGTAGATGGGCTACTTAGGGCAGCTGCCTTGGGCCCCTACACCCATTGCTCCCAGCATGGCCTCAGCTCTTCACCACACCTGTAGCCTCCAGTGTTTCAGGCAGAGATGGCAGAGGACCTTCACCACAGGAAGCAGGAAAGAGGGTGCCTCACACCATAGCAACCAGGGTCCTCAAAGCCCGTGAGGATGAGCTCTACTGCAGGG
The DNA here is from genome assembly GCF_048772815.1 of Callospermophilus lateralis. Classification (NCBI taxonomy): domain Eukaryota; kingdom Metazoa; phylum Chordata; class Mammalia; order Rodentia; family Sciuridae; genus Callospermophilus; species Callospermophilus lateralis. Next base: position 474,704 of record NW_027511202.1, on the reverse strand, counting down.
TGCTGGTGGCCTGGCCTTTGGCTCTGGGCTTGCCCACATGACTCCTTTTGGTCATTGACACTGTGCCAGCTCTAAGTCCATCCTCAAGAAAACTTGTCTGTTCCCACTTATTTCTTGCAATTTTGTCATCATCATGAGAGCAGCTGCTGCCCCTTCAGCCAGGACCCAACCTGAGCACACATCCTCTGTGACACCTAGAAGAGAGGCATCCCTGCTGACCCTAAGCTCTGCAGCCCAGCCCAGGGAGACCACTCCCAGCTGCAATAGTGCATGAGTGAAGACAGTTGTGGTGGGCAGAGCCACCCAGCCACCTGGCAACTGCCTAAGGTGGTAGCTCCAGTTCATGATTGCTTGCTACATGTGTGATGGGGGTCGTTTGTCCTGTTCGTACCCATATTTTCATATCTTGTGTGGTATACTGCCTCTTTGACAAAAAGAAGTGTTTTGCCTTGAGAGGGCTATTTGTATAAAATGTTCTGTATAAAATAATAGCATGCGATGAAGATGGCAACGGTGATGATGGCAATGATGTTGGTGACATTGATATCGATGGTGGTAATATGTTGGTAGTGATGATAGTAATGACGATGATGGTGATCATGTTCATACTGATGATGCTAATGATGGTGATGATGCTGGTAGTGCTGATGATGGTGATGATGATGATGATGATAATGATGACAATCATGATCATATTGATGAGATTGATGATGCTCATCATGTTCATATTGATGATAGTGATGGTGATGATTTTAATGGTGGTGATGATGGTGATGATGGTGGTGATGGTGATGACACTGCTTATGTTCATATTGATGATGGTGATAGTGGTAATGGTGATGATGATGATGATGATGGTGGTGATAGTGATAATGGTGGTGATGGTGGTGATAGTTGTGATGGTGGTGATGGTGGTGGTGATAATGATGGTGATGATGGTGGTGATGGTGGTGATGGCAGTGATGGTGGTGATGGTGGTGATGATGATGGTGATAGTGATGATGGTGGTGATGGTGGTGGTGATAATGATGATAGTGATGATGGTGGTGATGGTGGTGATAGTGATCATGGTGGTGATGGTAGTGATGGTGGTGATGGTGGTGATGATGGTGGTGATAATGATGATTGTGATGATGGTGGTGATGGTGGTGATGGTGGTGATGATGATGATGGTGGTGATATTGATGATGGTGATATGGTGATAGTAATGGTAGTAATGATGGTAATGCTGACAATGAAGATGACCATGATAATGATAGTAGTTCCTTAGGTCCTGTTCAGGCCCCTGGCTCCTCAGGGACCCCTGAGATCCCCTATTCCTTTGGCCATAGAAGGAGCCCCTTCCTTCCACAAAGAGCTTGGTGCAGTAGAAAGCCTTGGGCTCCCGACCCAAACCTCCTTCATCTCAGTCCAATTATACAGCGGCTGCCAGGCACTGGTAGCTCTCTCTGATGGTATTTACCTGCCCCTGGCATTTTGGCTTATAAACACAGAGGATAACTCTTCCATCTTGTCATTTCTGGCAGGGGGATGAGACCTGACAAATAATGAGGTGATTACAAAGAAAAAGAAGATCTGTGGTCCCTCTGTGACCTCCAAGGCTTTCTGGGAGTGGACTCAGGCCTCTCCTGTCACCAGCGGTTCTCTGCAGAGTCACAGGCAGCTGGGCCTATGCTCACCTGAAGAAGTTAGGGGGCACTGTGGCCACTAGAGGGAAAGTGGGACACCAAGACACACAGGTGAGAGCTGAATTCACTCCCTCCCTCCCAGAGCAGCCAGGTGCTCAGGCTGGGAAGATGGAGAGAGGACTCACTTTCTCCCAATTACATTCACATGGGACAGACACACCCCAAGCACATCCAGAAAAAAGATCAGAAGTATGAAAGAATGCTTCCAAGAATAGCAAGGGAGGGGATGTAAGAGGCTGCTGGGGGCCGTGTTGTGGGCCGCACTGTGCCCCCCTGCCCCATTCATATGTCGAAGTCCTACCCCCTGGTCAGCAGGGCCCCCAGTCTAGTCCACCTGGGGTTCTTACAAGAGGGGAAATTTGGCCACCAGCCCACACAGGGAAAACAGGTGTGATCAGGGAGATGCCATTTACAAGCCACACAAGAAGCCGGGAACAGACCCTCCCTCGCAGGCTCAGAAGGACCCACCAGCCAATGCCCTGAATACAGACTCCAGCCTCCAGGACAGGGATGAAACACCTCTTGCTGTTTAGAGCCCCCAGTCTGTGTGGCTCCAAGAAAAAAATTCAGGGTGTCCAGGTTGACTGGGGAGAGGAGACCTGACCAGTACAGAGGCTGAGCCAGGTAAGGCTGGGAGAGCATTCCAGATGAAAAGTGGGACCAGAGGACAGGGGCCCGGCAGGAGCAAGCCAGGGTGAGGTGGGCTGGCGAGGAGCAAGAGTATCATCCCCAACATCCTGGAAACCTGGGGGGCGGGGGTTGGGTGGAGCAGCGAGGAGACCTAAAATCCACCACAGAATGTGCTGAGTCCCTGCTGGAGAACTGCTGCAGGGCAGAGGTGACAGTGGAAGGGCCAGGAAGGAGGCTACTGTGTCACCCAAGCCAGGTGGTGCGGCTCACTTGGGCCCAGGGGCTGGTGGAAGGTTTGCTGGAGAGGAAGACTTGGGCCCGGAAGAATCCCACTTTGGAATTCCCTCTGGAGTATAAGATTTCCAGCAGAGAGCTGAAATTTCTCCTCAGAAGAGATTAGAGAAGGGGACAGCACTTTTATAACATGGGACTTTGTCAACCTACACAAAAGGAAAGAGAATAAACAGATTCCTGTGGGTCCCTGTCTTCCACCCAACCCCCAGATGTATTTTAAAGAAAATCTAGGACATTCTATGATTTCACCCAGATTCACTTTGGTATTCATCCGCAACAGATAAAGACACAAAGAACCTGAGCTCTACGCCACTGTGACCGTCACCGTCTCACCTAACAAAGTCGATCAGATGGAGCATTGGTGTCATGTTTGTTTGTGGAGGGAAGTGACCCAGCAGAGATCTAAGCTGCCAACCAAGGCAGAAGGTGGCCCTCCAGTCACTCCTGTTCAACAGACAGGAGAAAGAAGGCCACCAGCCAGGAGAGAGGAGGGGAGACAGGCAGCAGGCGGGGGGAACGGCTGGGAAGTGCAGGTGTGGCCAAGGGCCGCAGAGGCTCTGGTTGCGCGTGACACCAATCAGCATGGTTGTGGGGTTTCCCCAAGGAGTCCAGCTGCACAGGGGCAGGCCCAGAGAAGGTGAGGTGCTGGGTAACCAGGGTCGCAAGACCCCTGGTGGGGAAGGGACCAGGACAGGGACACACTGACAGACCCCCAAGTCCCTGCAGGGAAAAGCAGGAAGTGAACACAGTGGGGGTCTCATGAAGCCTGTGGCAGCACTGGGGCCCCTGGGCTGGAGGTGCTGAGGTCCTGGATTGTTGGCTTTAGGGTGCCACCAGGAGTCACAGTTCTCAAGGAAGTGTGGGTGGCAACCACAGATGGAGGCCTGGGGGAGTTTTTTCTGGAGGGGGGGCTGTGATCAGAAATGTGGGGTATCCTTGGCCTCGTAGGCACGGGGCCTGGGGACCCAGAAGAGGGCAATCGGAGAGAAACTGTGATCAAGATCCTGGGCCAAAGAGGGAGAGGGCGGGAGAGTGACATCATCACAATGAGGAGGGGCTGTGGTTGGTGTGACACTCTGGCGCACCTGTCAGAGGAGTGGGGGTTTTGAGGAAGGGACAGCAATGGTAACAAGCAGGAGGGTACACAGGACGAGAAGACAGCTTCTCCCAGAGAGGCCCTCGGGAGTCATCTCCTCCTGGGGACAGGCTTCAGTGGACAGTGGCACTCGGAAGGCCCTCTGTGTCCCTCGTGCTCTGCCCAGGGCCTGTCCTATTTAGAGCACGTTCTGCACACTCGGTCCCTCTTCTACATGATCAGAGGGCAGGAAGCAGAAGTACATTTCCTGTTCTGCAAGTTTCCCGAGTCCTCTGCCGTCTGAGAACCCCAACCCCAGCCCCGGCACTCGAGCTCCTGGTGGAAACCAACAAGTCTTAACAGGCCCTGTCTCTGCATCTCTCCATCTGCAAATCCCTCTCGTCTCTCTCCCTCCGTGTATATACACACGGAGGATTCTGCCCACATATGTGTGTGTGTGTATATATATATATATATATATATATATATATATATATATATGCAGAATCTGCAGGTGAAGTTGGTCGAACTCCCAGGCTGTTTTCAGGATTTGCTGTCAATCACATCCTACGAATGATTGACACCCATTGTCTGACTGCAAGAAACTCAGCCCTTCACTGCCTGCCCATGCAGTGGTGCCTGGTTCCTACCAGGATCCAGTCCTACAGCTGCTGCCCTGCTGGCTGAGTAAGTGGGAACAAGCCCAAGGGACAGAAGCTTCCAGAAGGGATTTTAGCCTCGCAATGGAATGGACATTCCAGTTCTAGGCCTGACTTGCTGAAGGCTGCCTCCCCGCAGCCCAGGCTGTGTGTGGCAGGACTCTGGACTCACCACTGTGCCCACCCTTCGGGATCTGCACTCACCTGAGGGAGGAGCAGACTTCTCTTCAGGGTCTGCCTGTCCCCTTTCATCTCTGCCCAGTACTCAGGCCAGGTTGTGATAAGAAATATTATTTTGCCCAGCGTTGAGCTGGTGGATTAGACTTCTCTGTAGAATGCTTGCCCAAGGACTTCGCAGAACACAGGAAAACCACCCACCTAGAGAGCCTGGCTGGGCAGCCCCTCAGCCCAGCACACCCTCAGTAAGAGTTTCAGAGGGTGTGCTGGGTCTGCGTCCCTGAGGCCTCCCCTTGTCCCTCCAGACCCATGATGAGTGCACACTGCCATCACTCTTCAGCGGACACACTTAGAACAAGGTTGGCCTCTGCGGGTTCCCTCTGGGGCTCTGGGTCTGGCCTCTGGGTCTGGCTCTGGGTCTGCCCCCAGTGGGGAGTTCTGCTTCTCCCCCCCGTTTTCCAGACTGCACCCCGAGATTCGGCAGGAGGTCCTTGTGGCTCCTGGGTTGCCTTGCCCCTGGGGCCCAACTTGCAGAAGGCTCCTGATTTCTTTCTGTGTTTATTCTGGGCACGCCACTCCTGGTTTCCTGTGAAATCCCTGTGGATACAATGGTGACACAGGCAGGGGGCAAAAACCACCAAGGGCTGACACACTGTACCTAAAGGTGCCACATACACAGATGGGGTTCTGGGCTGGGTCTGTAGGGAGGGCCCCTGGCACTCCTGTGCACTGCCCCTCTGTGTGTGCCAGCTGAACTCTTCATGACCAGGCTTAGACGACATATTAGCCCAATGGTTCAGAGTCTGGCTGGTACCACACTGCTGGGGTCAGGACTAGCTCTGTCACCTACTGAAGAACTGCCCAGGGGGAGTTGTTTACCTGCACAGTGCCTCAGTTTGGTCATCTATATAGTGGGGACCTTGCTCATTTCCACTTGGACACTGTTGAGAAGATGACGAAGCACTTGGAGTTCCTGCTGGGCTTTGGCTGGGGTTTACTATGGTGATGAAGGCTGTGAATACCTGGGACGGGGACGCTGGTGGATGGCCAGAGAGTGCATCTCTCCTGACTGGAAGTCTAGAGATCGCCAGTCCAGGATGGCATCTAGCTCCCCACTCCGCCAACCTTAGCATGCAGCTAGCTGTCCCAGGCCTGTTGCTTCACCGTCACAAGCCTCTGCCAAACTCCTGGGGTCGCACCATCCCACAAAAGCATTTGAGGCAGGGAGGTGAGGCAGAGGGGGCCTTCTTCTTAGGTTGCTTTGTCTTGAATCCATCTCACTGATCACAACTGACCACATGCCAAGTCATGGAGCCATCTTGGAATGACGGTGATTGGCTCAGATCCGGTCCAGTGTGCCCCAGGGGGCTGCAATTGAGGGACTACCTTCCCTTTACCTCAGAAAATCCCCCTCCCTACCAGCTGGGAAGCATGAAAGAGGGGCGGCTAATGGGTGAGCCAAGAACAGTGTGGGGTGAGTGCCACCGAAGCAGGAGAAAGGCCCAGAGCCTTCTCTTTCAGGAACATGATCTTGACATTTTGCAAAACCACCAGAGAGGAAAGACTTGGATGCTTGCAATGAGGAGTTCTATGGCTAACCAACCAGGGCCAGTGGGGAGAGCCCCAAAGTTCCCCAGGCTGAAGATTTCAGAGCCTGGCTGGAGAACACGAGTGCAGGCGCCTCTGCCTGTCCACCACGTGTCTCCTTGGTCCCGTGTGCTACTGAAATACATTCCCTGCCCCTCCTTTGGCAGATTCCTGGGCTGTGGAGAGCCATCTGAAGGTGATCTGCTTGCACGGACCCTGAACCTGAGGCTCTTACCTGGAGCTCCCTTGCTCCTGTGAAGAGCCACTGGTGCCTTCCACGCCTGTGTGCACTCACAGACACACACCCGAAAAGTGCCCACCGTGCCCTGTGAATGCAGCAGAACAGCTGCAACCTTCTAAAATAAATTGGTTTCTGGATGATTTGCATTTTGTATAGTTTGCCAACAAAAGACAGCGAGAGGTGAGGGAAATTATTAATGTTTGAAGAAATTCTCCAGAAGGAGAAGAAGCCAGCGTTTGCAGCAAGACCCAGAGCCACAGGACACGCGCGATCCCGGCGGCCCCTCCAGGCGACCCCTCCGAGGGCGGAATTGATGTGCAGCTCCGAACGCAGCCAGCTGCGGGGGCGCCCAGAAACTGCCTGGGGCTTACGGCGTTTTATCAGGGTCTGCATGATGGTTTGGCCGTCCTCGGAAAAGACCCAAGCAACTTCAGGATTGGCTGTCACAATAGGCACACGAAAAATAAAGCCGGCTTAAATGGATGAAGAAATTGATGGAATCACGAGGCCAAAGAGTCAGAGCACGCACACGGGCTCCGAGAGGACCCGAGCAGGCTTGAAGGTGGGGGGAGCGCGGGGAGGGGGCTCCATTCGCTGACTCTGAGGCTGGGGAGAGCTACCTCACAGGGACACTCAGCGCCAGCTGGGCACCAGGGGACAAGCAGCTCCTTGTGGGGTGCGCTGACTTTCTCTTAGCTCTTAAAAGGCAGAGGTCTTCCCGGCCAATCCCTAATTCTGAACACCAGTCCAGACAAGGAGAGGGGCAGAACAGAAGGAAGGGAGGTGGGGAATGTTTGTCAGTCAGTCATGACGCTTGGAGATGGATCTCTCTGGAAAACTGGCAGGAGAAAGAAACGAACCTCTGTGCTCAAAGCTCTCACTGTGTCATCCAGGTCGGCCTGTGCCCGGGTTGGGGAGGCTCCTCCTGACCTGGGGTTTGCAGACATCCTGCTCACCCGGCTCACTACAGGGCTCTGGATGGAACTCCTGGGCCCCTCCTTCCACAACAGGGTCAAGCCAAGTAGGCCAGCAAGAAGCAGGCAGAGAGCTGGGAGAGCCCCACAGTCCTCACGGTCTCATCTTCATGGGGGTCTCAGACTTCAGGTAATGGAATACGACAACACACACTGTTTTTATTGGAATAGCTTCTGGAATTTTCTGGAAAGTCGTTTTTACCAAGTTTCTTGGTATTAGGTGTCAACTGATGAAAAAATTCTTATCATAGGTTTAAGAAAATGATGGACTTTTTAGCTAAGCAGGTGAACTTGCTTAGGATTTCTGTCTTTACAGTGGTAAAGTGCATTAGGGATCTTATAAAAAGGATAAAGTCGACAGCATTTTCCAACTGAAGTTTTCCAATGAAATTCCCCCTTTGTTGGGCACAGTGGTACACACCTGTGATCCCAGTGCCTTGGGAAGCTGAGGCAGGAGGATGGCAAGTTCAAAGCCAGCCTCAGCAAAAGCAAGGCCCTAAGCAACTCAGGGAGACCCTGTCTCTAAATAAAATACAAAATAGGGCTGGGGATGTGGCTCAGTTGCCGAGTGCCCCTGAGTTCAATCCCTGGTACCTGCCAAAACAATTCTCCCCTTAAACATATTGCTGGGGTGGGGTGGGGGTTGCTGAGGATGTGCATATGGGAGAGTCTGGATTTCATCCCTAGCCCTGCAAAAAAACAAAAAGAAAAAAAAGAAAGAGGGAAAGAAAGAATAATATTTTATGTGGAAGGTAGAACTCTCTGGAAAAATCTCCTAGATATAAGCCACACAATTTTCAGTCCATTGACTGTCCTGAAGCCAGCGCCTTCTCCTTGAGACGTAAGGATGATGAGGAACACAGCTCCCTAAGATTTTGTCTAGCCAAGAACAATTTTCTTTGAAAAAGAAAACATTTTTATTATTATTTTTTCCAAGTCAGTACCCAGACCAGTATCTACAGGGGACATGGCTTGAAGGACAGAAGGACAGTGATGAGCTCTCCAGGTTGGGGAGGAAGGGGGGAGTGGAGCCGGAGGTCAGCCCCCACCTTGCCTGGTGGAGAGGCCTGCCCCTGCCTTCCCACGTTAAGCTAGGGTTGTGGCAGACATTCATCAGAAGACAATAAAAGTTAAATAAATGAAATGCAGCTCCGCACAGAGACGTTTAATCATTTCATTAAGCATCCTGTTGGGTCCAGGTGCTTTGCCAAGTATGGAGACAGTTATGGCTTCATGGGATTCCTGGTGCTGGGAAAACACGGGGCCATCCTGCCATACCCCCACCTCTGGGCAGCCCTCCCTGGGCAGCGGCCATGGTGGTCTGGGGTTGCTTCACCCTCCCTGCCTTCAGAGAGCAGAGGGAGCAGCTCAGCAGCCTCTTTCTGTCTAGCCTGATTGGAAAGAGGGGAAGGGTGGTGGGCAGGAGGAAGACTGGTGGTTCCGAGGGCTTGGCTTGGTGGGGAGCACTCTGGGCATCCAGAGCCGTGGTAAGGGTCATAGGAGTACTCTCTGCACTTTCCAGAAAACCTGCTGCCCTCCCTCCCCCAACCCTGCCCGCCTCATGGACATCTGTGCACTCAGCAAGCTGTGCTCGGGCAAGGCTCACTGGACCTCAGGCTGAAGGACAGAAGCCAGGACCAGAAGGGAGAGAGGGTGGTCCTGGCTGGGGACCTTGGGGAAGGGTTCCAGGGGATGAAGACCGGAAGCAGAGACCCCCCACTTTCCTGCCCATTGTTCACGCAGGTTTATAAAATGAAGATGGAGACACTCAGGATAGACACACACGGAACAGACACAGATGGACAGCTGATTTTCAGCAAAGGGACAAAGGTCATCAGTGTGGAAAAGATGACTTTTTCAATAAATCATACTGAATAACTGGACATCTATCTGCCAAAGATCCAACCTCCATCCAAACCTCATGTACAAAAATTAACAGGACTTCAATGTGAAATGTAAAACCATAAAACTTCTAGAAGAAAATATAACAGAGAATGTGGTAACCTTGGCTTAGGAAAAGATTTCCTAGCTCCAACCCCAAACACATTATCCATAAGAGAAAAATAAAAGTGATAAATTGGGTTTCACCAAAATTAAATACTTCCACTTGAGACAATAAGAGAATCAAAAGGAATATCATGGACAGGAAGAAAATATTTGCACAATATTTATCTGACAAAGGATGTGAACCTAGGGTACAGTTTCTAAAATTCTCAAAAAATCAATAAAAATGGTATCAATACAATTAAAAACTGAACAGAATATTTTGGCAATTTGCCATATGGTCAGAAAGAACCAAAGAAGATATATGGATGGTAAGTGATCCCCATGAAAAGATTCTCAGAATCATTATTGACTAAGGAAATGCAAATTAAAACCATGATGAGAGCTTTCCACACACACACATTAGATGACTAGATTAAAAATACTATCCGTGCCGCGTTCTGGTGAGGTCCTGGAACAAGAGGATCTCAAATCTGTCTTCAATTACTTTCTAGAAGTTATTTTTTGGAAGAGTGAAATAATAGTTCAAATGGAATTCAATGTTAGGAACCTAACATCAACCTCCCAGGACAACAACCCCAGGAAGAAGGTGTTCGTCCATCCTATTATCCCCATTTAACAGACAAGTAAACTGATGCCTGAGAACTCGGATCACAAAACGTGTTAGTGTTGAAGACCAAAAGTAATGGGCCGATTCCCAGCCCACCACCGAATGGCTGCCTCCTGTGACCTCTGTTAGCTACACACAGCACCATAAAGACCCCACAAGAGGAAATCCCACATCAACAAGGTGGAAAAAAAGATGAGTTCCCCACCCAGAATTGCAGCTAGTACCTCCATATCCATAGAGACCCTAACCCCGACATCTGGATTGAAAAGGAAGGTTTGGAAAGTCTGAAAAGAAAGAATATGGAGAGGAAAAAGTGGGATTGGCAATGAACCCTTCTCTGTGTGTAATTTCTCTTTTTTGCTACCCTCGACCAGAATGGAAAAAAAGTGAAATACAGACTCCTGAGATACTTTCAGACTTGGACAAACAGACCTTAGGAAAATTGCTGAAAGTCATAGAGAAATGTGAAGAATAATCAAAATTTTATTCATGAATCACTTAGTATCCACCTGGTCCTCTTCTATGGGTTTTTGCATGAATTTTCCATTTCACCTCTCCAGAAGGTGTTCTTAGCCTGATTTTAGAGATAATGAAACTCTTTTTCAGAGAGGTTAAGTAATTTGCCTCAGGTCACACAACTAGTAAGTGGCAGAGTCAGGATTTGATCCCACTGTCTGATATCAATGTCTATCTTTTTCATTCTATTCACTGCCTCCACCAATAAGCATAAAAATAGTCCTACCTGCTCAGGCATATGTCATGTCTGTATTCCCTAGGTCTTCAGGTCTTTGTTTATGTAGTAGTAAGAGAAGTGTGTTTATGATTTGCTCTCTAATTCCAAATGGCATGTCTACCACCTGGGTTCCTCCACGGTTGTAGATATCTCCCAGGCAGGAATTCCAACAAGGGCAGATCCTATCCTCTCCTAAGGCTTAGTAACTAGTAATAAACCACTTCAGCCCCCAGGCCAGGGAAGCTGCTCCAGCCCTAGCCACTAAGGCCCAGGTAGGGGCCAGCAGCACCTGGGAAAACCTGGACCTCCCAGCAGAGGGGGGCTTCAGAACTTCTCCGATCAGCAGTGAAACTGAGGCCACGTTCTTCAGCCAGCACCGTCCCCTGCAGGCGGCAGTCAGCGCACTTGGCAAGAAAAGACAGGCTTGGAACAGGCCAGTGATTGTTTTTAATTGGATGGGCCTCCTGGCTGTAACAAAAATCAATGTATTTGTGACGTGGCTGCAGATGTACGGATCCATCCTGACCCTGCAGTTCCGGGTGGCCAGAGGAGGTGCGTGCCATGGTCAGGAGCCCCTGGACATTCCGGACTTGCAGATCAGGGTCCCAGGGATCCCCACATTGTAACCAAAGCACCCTGCAGGCTGGGGGCCCTGATACAGGCTGGGGCCAGGGGGTGGGCTAGGGGGCACAAGGTAGGGTGGGCCCCAGGGGACTGGGCAGGCAGGAGGATGCAGGAGCTGTGGGAGTGGGAGTCGCTGTGAGCTCATCACTAACAGAGTGGCCTCCTGGGCTGGGGAAGAGTGGCTCTCCCTACAGGTCAAGGCTCTGGGGAGCTGGGCTGGTTGGATTTTGCCACTGTGTGTATCTGTGTGTGTGTGTGTGTGTGTGTGTGTGTGTGTGTGTGTGTGAGAGAGAGAGAGAGAGAGAGACAGAGAGAGAGAGACAGAGAGAGACAGAGACAGAGACAGAGACATAGACAGAAACAGAAAGAGACACAGAGGGAAAGTGGGAGTGGGGGTCGTCTAAGAGCAAAATAGAGGAGACAGGTGTTCTGTGGAGGCTTTAAAAATGATGCTCAGAGGAAAAAGAAAAGTGATTAGATGAGATCCCCCACCCCCAAGCACCAGGAACCCTTCAACCTGGCTTAACGGTTTGTCTCCAGAGGACAGTGGCATGGCCTGCCTGGTGTCCAGCAGGGCGCTCCCCCAAGCCTAGAGCCCAGGGCCAGGGTCAGGTACAGACTGCACCCGCTGCCCACAGCTGCAGTGGGAAGGGTCTTGCAAGAGTGCGGCCACCCTCGCCGGTGACATGCCTGGAGAAGTCTTGGAAGCTGCTTCTAGACCACAGTGCATTTCTATAAGAGAGAAAGGGGGCTTTCCTGTAGCATCTGGGATTTTGCAGCAATTTCCTAAATTGGACCATGCTGTCCTCCTGGTTCCCTTACTGAAGAAGTCCCCCTTTCACATTCAGTGACACCAGAATGACTTAAAACACTTCATAGTGAGCCCGATTGCGGTTTCCGACCTTTGTCCGTGGTGGGTGTTCAACACACACACCCACGTGAAGAGGACCCAGAGTCTGGACACCCCAAGCCCTCCTGAGCTGGTTCCCTGGATACACCTTTGACGTCTTTATTAAGAACCTGTGCAAGCTCTGATCGAAGGCTGGGCCGCATTTACTACAAAGCCTCTGGTTTTCAGAGCCACATAAGCTATTTCTCTCTCAAGGCTTTGATTTTGTGGAGAAATTTATCACATTTTTTCCTTCTGTCCAGAAGTGAATTATATATTTTTTGAAAACCTGGAGAAAATCCTTTAAGCTGTTTTGGACTTACTCAAGCATGCACAAAGGGCATTTTCCACCCATGGTTCAGATGCTTAGCATGTTCTCAGATAGCCTAAATAATTTGAATTTAAAACTCTGAATTGGGCCTCTTTATGCAGCATCTTTAAAAGGTGCCATTTATGAAGAATAATATGGTCATGAAATAAAGGGTCCAGGGAGCGCGTGGTCCTGCTGCTTATGGTAATAGATGGAGACTCATAAATCTTAGTTTCTATTCTTGGCTCTGAAAAAAATTTAGTGTTCACTGCATTTGGCACATGCAGGGAGAAGGAGATTGACTGGAGAACTTGGACATGAAGGGAATATCATCCTGGGGATTAAATTATAAAATCCACACACGAGAGAACACAGCAAGCATGTGCAGGCCCACCTCAAAGAAGCAGCACTTTGCAAGTCCCAGGGCACCTGCTAGGGAAGGGGGTGGGGATGGGAGGTGCTGGGACCTCTGGGCCAAGCACTGTGACATTACACCCGGTGCGACACAGTAGAGCGTCCCTGGTTGAGTGGGCATCCGGATCCTGCTTGGTCAATTACTAGCTGTGTGATCCGAGCCAATTACTTAGCCTTTTGTCCATTCAAGCTGCTCTAAAGAATTACCACAGACCGGGCGGCTTGTAAACCACAGACCTTTATTTCTCACAGTGAGGGAGACTGTAGGTCTGAGGTCAGGGTGTGAGCATGGTTGGGTCCTGGTGAGACCCATCTTCTGGGTTGCAGAGGCCCCCTTCTTGTTGTGTTCTCACAGGGTGGAAAGAATGAGCAAGCTCATGGGCAGCTCTTTTATAAGGACACCAGTCCTATTCATGGGGGTCCCACTCTCATGGCCTAATCACCTCCTAATACTGTTACTACTACCAACCCCATCATCACCACCCATAACCACAGGGTGCTGGTGGTACTGGTGTTAGTGACTAGGAGGGTGACAGTGATGGCATTCTTGGTAATGGAGGAAGGGATCATGGTGGTGCTGGCGGTGGAGGGGTGGTTAGGATCTCAACATGTAGGATCTGTGGGGACACAAAGCTGCCTTCTCCAGCACCTCCCCAGCTGTGACAGCCTCATCAGGGAAAATGGAGATGGCAGTATTTTACCCTCCGACCGGAAGGAGGATAAAATTGTTTAGCAGGTGGTAGTGGTGGTGGTGTCCGTGCTGGTGACAGTGGCAGTGATACTAACTGGATGTGGTCATCGTTATGGTGGAAGTGATTGTATTGGTGGTGGTAGCCACAGTAATTAACCGTGGATGTGGTTAAGGTGGTGGTGGTAAAGGTAGGATGACTTTGGTGGTGGGCGTATGGGTGGCAGGGATTGCGTTGGTGGTGGCAATGGCAATAGTGGAGGGCCGAGATCCTTGTCATTACCAGGGCTCACCAGCCAAAGTCACCAGGAACATACAGATGGTGGAATAAAGTGGGGACTTTGTGGTATTTGCAGCCAGAGAGGAGAATATGTATCATGGGGAGCCTTAGTAAGGGGTCTGGTTGGAGCTTGTTATAGGACTTGGGCTTCTGGATTATTTGGGGCACAGTTGCTCTAGAGTGGATATCAGAACACTGAAATTGGGTATAGTTCCGTGTCACTAATTTCATTGAAGGATGCAAAGAAATGGAAGGAGGCTTTGCCTGTGCCTGGCCGAGGGGGCAGGGATGCTAAGTTCTGGGGTTTGCACACTGTGCTTGTTTTGTGTTTCAGTGTGATTATAGAGGGAACTTGTTTTTATCTCTCCCCACCTGGTCACAGAATGACCCAGTTTGAAGTTGGTGTTCAGTGAAATTGTGTTTGTTCAACAGGCCAACGTCACGGCTGGGCTGGGAGCACCAGGCTGGCTCCAGCTGACAGCTGTCCAGACCTTTCTCACGACTCCCCATCCTGCCCCAACCCTTGCTGAGGCCCATTGCTCACCAAGCCCCTATTTGAATGTAACTGGGCTCCCATACAGGATCCTGTGGGGAAAAATGGCCATCCAGATCTGGGTTGTCCAGATCCCCGTGGTGAGATTAATGTGGAACCATGTGAATTGTCATTTTGTAGGTCAAAAGAATTCAAATATCAGCTGCTTCGAACAGTTGAGCCTAAACATTTTCCACTATTGGTCCACGAACTGTCATCCTGCAGCCCACAGCTGTCTCCCTTGAGCCTGGGTGAGGGGAAGGCCTCTGTCTCTGCTAGTGAACGATGGGGTTCCTGACCCTCCGAGAGAGAGTTCGACCTTGAACTCCAGGCAGACCTATCAAAGGAGACACAAGGCTCTGCAGAGAAGCCATGGTGGCCCCTCGCGCCTACCTGAAGGCGTCACCTGAACTTCAGCCAGGCTGTAAGCCAGGCCACCTGCCCACTTGTAAAATGACTCCCCAGTGACTTCGCCAAGGCTCAGGCAACGTCCACCCTGTACCCCAGGTGGGAGGGGTGGGCACAAGCAGGAAAATCAAGAAAGAAGCTCAGGGTGAACACCTGGGGCAGAGGTGGAGCACTAATATTTAACTTGAAAGAGGATGTTGTCCCCTTGTCCCCTCCTCCTCTGTCCATCTGGAGTCTTCCTCTGCCTCTCTTGTGAGGACAGTGGTCATTTGATTGAGGGTTCACCCATATAATCCAGGTGGTCATTTCCTCTCAAGATCTTTGACTTCACTACATCCGCAAAGACCTTTTCTCCCCAGTGAGGTTTCACATACAGGTTCTGGGGATTAAGTTGTGGACAAATCCTTCCACGGGGCCACCCACTCAACCGCCATTGGGAGCAGGGGGGTGGGGGCAGGTGCAGGCCGGTTCATCCTGCAGTACCTCCTGCTGTGGCCCTTCAAACACAGCAGCATTCTTGATGGCAGGTCTCCTTACCCATATCCCACCCCGGAACCTGCATCTCCCAGAACTGACTAGGCACTAGGGGCTTGCCTCCCCTGCAGGCTCGGCCCCCAGGATTACCCCTGAACTTGACGGGTGTGATCCCACGGGCATCTGTTCCTCCAGCATCTGTCCCAGTGATGCTCTGCAAGGTGCTGGGGGCGGGGATGAGGGTGCCCAGCAGGCCCTGGCACAGACCTTTTCGGGTTGGGTCGTGGGCTTCTGTCCTGTGCATACTTCCCTATGTGGCATGGTGCACAGTTGCGGAGGCCCTGGCCCAGCCTGGCCCAGATGCGTCCATGGCTCCCAATTCCCTCTGCAGTGACTAAGCACCTTTCAGTCACAGCCTCGGCCATTAATTCCAGCACCGGCGCGGCCTGGATGTACTGTTCTCCCGTAGCGCCAAGGCTGTCCACGCAGTCGTTGATTTAAGAGACAATATCACTTGCTTCCAAGTTAATGAGGCAATAAACAGCCCCACATATTGATGAACACGGAGGTGTTTGCTCAGCACATTTGCCGTGTGCATTTATTACAAGGGCTACGCTTTAAAGCCAACCAAACTGCAAGTGTGTACGTTCCCTTTGGTAGGGCCAGGCCCCTCCCCTGGCCACTGTCTTCATCCATTTGATCTCTGGTCTCTCTTCCCAGGGCACTGGGACACAATCATGTAATCCAAGGAGAATGATACCGGGTCCTAGAGACTCACTGTTCATGTTCCCGTGGGCCTTGGGAGCCTCAAAGGGCTTAGAACATGCTACTGGGAGGCTCTGGAATTGGAAGGGGAATAAAGAGGGTCATTTTTCTGAGCCCCCCATCCCCCAGCCCTTCCCTCTAGTCTCCTCATTACTCTGGAGGAGAGCACGCACAATGACAGAGCCTAGCAACCCCCAGCCTGGACGGCCCTCACAGAATAACACACCAAATAAAATTCCTATTAATCTTAAGAAGCTGGGATGCCTCCAAGGCTGGGCTGCTAGTCCATAAAGATGAATCTTCAGAGCATTTACTAGCTGGAATGCCCCGTGAATCCAAACTGGTTTATGTATAAAATATTAGGAAGGTTCCAGGGAGGTGGCAAGGCTGGGTGGGAGCGAACGGGGGAGATTGATTGCAAACTTTGTGCCAACTGAGCGCTTCTATGCATGCCAAGCGCAAGAACACCACTTGACAAATGTATTAGATTATCCAAAACACAAAGCTGATTTATAGCTGCAGTAATCCCCCTCTCACCATCCACTGCGGTAATAGAGAGAGATTAGGACTGTGCTGGTGCCTTGCTGGGTCTTTCCAGTGTGGGCTTCCACCCACAGCAACCCCAGCCCCTCAAGGAGTTATGCAGGAAAATCAAGAGTTTGTACTTTTCTCCAGCCTTTGTGATGGGGACGGTGATCGTTTTTGAAGCATTTCTGAATCTGGGATGAAAACTGGCTGGATGAGGATTTCATTTTCAAAAATCTAAAAGTATTGATTGCTTAAAATCACAGAATTTCCAAATGAGAGAGAGGAGGTAAATTCCCCAGGAGCAAAAACTGTTAGAATGCAAGGGGCAGGTTCTGTCAAGCAGCTGTGCTCCTCTCTGGAGGCACCTTGTGCTGTGGCACAACTAAGGTCCTGAGCACATGACTATTGAGGGCACCTGGCCTGGAAGGATAAGCACAGAGCCTGCCTTGAGAAGGTGATGTCACCCCTCGCCTGTCACTGGTCATTTATTCAGTAGACATTTGCCAACACCCAGTATGTGCAGAATATGTGGGATGCCAGATATGGGGTCACCCCCACCACTGTCTACTAAGTGCTTTGGGGAGGACTTTAAGTGTGCCAGTGAGAGCCCTGCCCTCCAGAGCCCTACCTTCCAATCTCAGCCAGAACTGGGGCACAGGAACAAGATGAAAAAAGAAAAACAAGAGCTGGCACTGTGCCTACTCATGGGGTATGGGAGAGTTCAGAGAACACCTGGGGCTTGATGATTCAGGAACAAGGGCTCCAAGAAGAGCTGGGGGATGGAAAGTTTTGAGGTTGAACAGGGCCTCTTCTGCAAGGGACCATGATCCCAAAAATTTGTCTTCCCAAACCCTTCTCTCTCAGGGAAATCTCTTTCCCAAGTTTATTATTCTAAAACATAGTTTGGAAAACTCTCATCTTTTTGTCCTCCATCTCTTGTTGTATGCACAAGGCCAGGGCTGTCCCAAGACTACTCAGCCTCTCTAGAAACATCTTTGCAGAGCTGGCTGAGCCCAAGCAGGGCAGGAGAGGCTGCCTCTGGGCACATCCTCTTCTCATCCAAAGTCCTCCCAGGAGGAAGGCTTGCTCTTAGGGTTGGGGATCCACCTCCTGAATGACTACCAGCTGCCAGGGCTGCGGTGGAGAGGGTTGATCCCTCCCCAAAGAGCTGACCACAAGAGAGGGTCAGGGCATGTGCCATTGGAGGTGACCACAAGAGTATCAAAACAAATGGTACAGACAGTAGGCACAGTTATGGTAAGAGTCTGGTCATAACACTGGGACCCAGGTGCTGAAAGAGAGCTTGTATGGTGACCATCATCACCACCAGCCTCATTGTCACCCCCATCACCAGCAGCCCCATCTCCACCAACACACATTGAAGGTGCTTGTAGGCTAAGCACTTTGTGTGTATCTGGGTTAATCCTCTCAATAATGCAGTGCCTTAGGCCCCCTCTAATCCTGGTTTATGGGTGAGGGCACTAAGCGTTGGAGAGGTTACCTAGAGCAGAAATTCCAGGCTGTGTGACTGACCCTCCAGCCTGGGCATTCACCACACACCAAACTGCTTCTTTCTGAGCTTCAGGCCCCCCTAGTTGGTGCTGATTCTCCCTCCCTCCTTCCTTCCTTCCTTCCTTCCTTCCTTCCTTCCTTCCTTCCTCCCTCCCTCCCTCCCTCCCTCCCTTCATACTGGGGTTTGAATCCAGATGTGCTTTACCACTGAACTACTTCTCCAGCTCCATTTTAAATCTTTTTATTTTAAGACAGGATCTCACTAAGTTGCTCTTAGGGCTTCACTAAGTTGCTGAGGCTGGCTTCAAACTTGGGATCTTCCTGCTCAGCATACTAAGCGACTGGAAGTACAGGTGTGCACCACTGTGCCTGGCATTGGTACTGTTTTCTTGAAGATTTGGCCTGGAAGATTCATCTTTTGATCAATCACTTGGTTATGGGTAAGCTGCAGGTGTAGCAAGAGAGATGAGATGGCCACATTCATTTATTCTGTGTCATGCAGGATTCCCTGCTGATCAAGGTGGAGCATAAAGAGCAAGAGGAAGGCCCCCATGAAGGACCTCATCCAGGCCCCTTCAGGGCTCTTATGTGGCCACCTGGCTGCCCCTGCCTGAGAAGAACATGCAAGTTCCTTCCTTCTCCAATAATCTCATGAAGCAAAGTGGCAGAAGGTCCTACATCCTTCACCTGGCTCCTCCTTCTCCCACCCAGCTGATGATGATACATGCACTTACACACACACACACACACACACACAGGACAAAATCCCAATCCATTGTGCCAAAGACATTTTCTCTGACTTAAAACCCTGGGTAATTTAAGAGATATGTATTCATGTGCTTCATTTAAACCATCAAAGTACTTTTAAAAGAGCTACTTGAAATCTTGGGAGCGTTTTGAACCTTTAAAGTTCTTTCTTTGAAACATGGGAATCACACATTGCCAAGGATAAAGATAGTCAAATAACAAAAGGCTAGGAGTGGGTTTGAGACTCTAAATCTCTGACATTTCACTTGACAAAACTGAATTTCGCATCCTTAACACCCACTTCCAATTAGACAGTAGGCTGCCTGAAATCCTCACACCTCCTCGTGCCCCTCGGTGGCCAGCTAGGAAGGACTTCCTGGTCGGAGGCCTCTGATACCATGCTCAGCCCACGCCCAGAGGCAGGGACGGGTCCCAGCGCTGCAGGGTGCCGGCGACGGCCACCAGGTGGGGCAGGATGTGCCCTCTTCCGTCCTGGGGACTGCCAAGGAGAGCGCTGGAGTCTGCAAAGGAGCGCGGCCAAATGTCATGGCCCGGGCTGGTTTGAAATGCGGGTGCCCAAGACCCTGGCCCAGAGTGACAGGCTCCTAGGACCGCCAGTCGGCGACCGCAACTTCTCCCCCGCCACAAGCCGAGCACCGGCCCAGAGGTGGCGCCCGGGCGCTCGGAGCTGCGGAGCCGCCTGGCACTGTCCGGGGTCGCCCCGCTCCCGCCCGCCGCCCCAGCTGCATCTCTGGTCCCTGCGGAGCTGGCCGCTCCTGAGCGAAGTGGGGTGCGGGCCGGACCGTGGCGGGTGCTCCCCCGGTGGCCGGGTACCACTCCCCCGGGCGGGAGCGCGCTGTGACGGACCCCGCGCGGGAGGCCAGACGTCTGTGTGGTCGCAGACATTTCCCAGGCAGGAGGCGAGGTCGCGGGGTGTGCCTCGGGCCACTGGGGTAGGGGGAGCGCTCAGCCGCGCCCGGCAGCCAAATGGACGGCACCCCTGGAACCCAAATCAGAGCAGTAGGTCCTCGCCCCAGCCCCACCCCGCGACCTTCGGGGGACAGAGGGGGACGGAGCCCAGAGGCTTCAGCGCCGCAGGGGAGCTGTTCCCCGTTGAGTGGGGACCCCCGGGACACCTGCTTTCCCCGAAAGGCCGGGCTGTGAGGAGGATCAGCTTGCGAGCGAGCCCGCATCCCTCCTCCAGCCTCCATTCGGGACTGCCTTAGCGACACCAGAGGTGACCCCTGACTCCCCGCCCCGCCCAGCCCAGGATCGCCGGCCCCGCCCTGCACCCCAACACTCCTGCGCCGGGTAGTGTGCGCTGGGGCGCGGGTGGCCACACCCAGCATCTTGGCGGAACCCCATTTTCTTCCCGTACCTAAAGGCGTGCGACTGTGGCCAGCGCTCCGCGGCTGCCGCCTGCCTGGCACAGTTCTGCACACCCCAGCTGGCCCTCCGGTTCCACCAAAGCCATCAGCTTGAAAGGTCCAAGTCCTAAGAAATGCTTTAGAAATAAATATATAAAAGATTGTTAAGCTTCCTGGGGCCTCAGTTGCCCTTCCAGAGCAGGTTAAAATCTCCAGGAGAAAGGGAGCTGGGCCCACGTGGCTCCCTGTTGGTCTCCCAGCCAGCCTGGTCTGCTTTGGCTTCTGCCCAGGTTGGCTCTGACCCTGTCTGACTCGCCCTGTCTGACCCAGTTCTGGCCACCAGTAACCCAAGTCACCACCACTGGGCCTGCCTGAGTTTTCACCATGCCCTTCCTCTGGTAACTTCAGTCACCTTCCGTGACTGTGTCACAGACAGAAGAGGTTCACCTGTCAGAAGGAAGGTGAGCACCCCTCCTCCACCTCCTTCTCAGTTTCCTCACCAGTCTCACATGGTAGTCCTGCCCCATCTGGCCCTTTGATTTCTGGGGGGCATCCTGGTCCTGGTCCCCATGGTGGTGGCTACTTGCAAAGAAATCCCAGTTCAAAAATGTTAATATTTGTCTTGATTCCAGGGAGAAATCACATGTGCATAACTTATTATGTTGTAGGGATAAACGAGGCAAGGCACAGAAGACAGCAGGAAACAGTGTTATTTGGCTGCAGCTAGGTTCAGGGGGCACAGCTTTTGCTGTAACCAATCAATCCCCTGAACCATGAGTTCAGGGAGTTTCAGAGTTTTATAGCCAGTATGTAAGGGGAGGGACTCATAAGTTCACAGTCTGCAGAAGTTCACATAACAGCAAGTTTTTCTTTCACTGTTTTGGGCAAGTTAACCCTTCAAGGACAACACCTGAGAAGGGGAGAGCTTCTTCTCCCCTGTCTTTCCTCCCCTGCCAGCTGTTACCATGGAGCTCAATTGGTAACTTCTCTTATCTTAGAAATGTAGACTTCTCTGTGAAGCCCAGCTCAAGGCCAGAGGCCTTGTTTGCACATTTCTACAAACTACTATACTGGATATGTTTGTGAGAAACTAGTAAAGGGGTGTCCAGCACCTGGAGTGCTGATTTCTTCCTGGCCAGTGGCCAAGTAAAACAGGGCAACACGAAAATAGAAAGTTTATCTACATTGAACTCTTTTGCAGACTCTTCTGCTGACAAGGTGAAGATTTCTGGAGAAGCCCAGTTAAGATTTTCTGTGGAGAAAGGGGGTGCCCCTGCAATTACAATATATTGTTACTATTGTCTATTTTCTTATTGGCTATGGTTGTTAATTCCTTACTGTGTCAAATTCATAAGCTTTATCATAAGCATGTGTGCAGAGGGAAAACATGTACTCATAGGGTTCTGTACTGTGTTCAGGGCATTCCCTGGGGTCTTGGAACATGCCCTTCATTGTGTGGGGGGACAAGTGTTCTACAGCCCCCCAGCACTCCAATAGGCAAGAAACCATTGCACCTATTTTGACGTCTCTCTCCCTGGCTCCTTCCTACACAAATGCAGTCTGATGCAAATCCTTCCAGTCTTCTTGAAATGTCATGTTACTCAGATCCCCAAGATGGTTGTGACACTTAAAGGCAGAGTGAGAGGAAGGGCATTCCAGGGGAGGGAACTGCATGTCTAAAGGCACACATGTTGGGAACCAGCCAGTGTTCTGGAGGCCCCTACTTTTAGGCCCCGGTCACTTGGCATGTGTTTCAGAGGTGTGGTGGCCAGAACCCCTTCTGACCCCACGACCTTCAAACGCCCTTCTCCTATTGGCTCTTAGTTTTCTGGAGAGCCCAGTAATAGTTTCTGTCTCCATCATTTCTCCAGGAGCAATGAGCTTCTGACGTCCATTGCCCAGGTGAATTCAGGACTTCCTGTGCTCACAGCAGAACAAACTGAGGATCTCCCTGACTTCATTGCTTTTCCAGGTGGGAAACAAGCCTGTGTCCTTCAGCCTTTGAATTTTGGAGCCAGGCTACTGCCTTTCACCATCAAAGAGGCCTACCAAACTTTTCCACCTTAGTCTTTCTTCAAAGTCCCACAGGAGACAGGTACCCATCCTTTCACCACCTGCTGCCTCTGGCCCCAGCTCTGAACCTTGACTCGGGAAGTTTTGGCTCATGGAGTAATGACAGGGTATTAGTTCAGTGTGGCTGGCTATTTGGGGTACTGGCCAGATAGGAAAGGAGAGCTCTCTTGGCCTCTTCATGGAGGACATTTATATTAGTTTAAAAAAACAAAGGAGTTGTGCTGCACACACCCCTGACCACACCCACCCCGCCTCTTCCTGGAGCCAGCCTGGGGAAGGCCTGGCTGGGGGTTAACCTGGGCCTGGGTTCATGGGCAATCATGCAGCATCTTCAAATGCAAGATGCCACCTCCTGAGGACTTGAGATCTAAGAATTCCCATGAGCCCAGAATTCTTCACTGTTGATAGCTTGTTGATAGTTTCTAGGTAAATATAGAAATGTTTGTAGCTGCCACCAGCCTTTGACAATATCACCCAGAGATAGAGAGATTTGACCTGAGACCTTGGGGGGGGGGTCTTCTGGTCGCCATGGAAACTGATTGCAACTGTAAGCATGAAGCGGATTGTTGACCAGATCGAAGAGTTCTGAGAGACACGGTCCCTGTGGGTTTACATCTCTGCCAGTCTGTGCCATCTCTGCCGGGCTTCATTCCTTCTGCCCGGGTGTGTGACATATGTGAAGCTCACAGTTCTATAATGCTTTCTCTGGATTCTTCCAGGGGACCTCCTGCCCCCACCCCAAGGGGAGGAGATGCAGGAGGAGGGATAGGAGATTCTGACTGGAACCCACAGAGGAGCTAGGTAAAGCTGGAGAAGCCACACATTTTCCTCAGTGAAAATTGGAATGACACTCACAATGCCTGACCTACATTGCCATCTGCTTAAAGGAGATCAAATACAGGGGAGTGACTTGTGAATTATAAAGCACCATACAAATATCAATTACCATTATGGTCCTTGACTTCCCAACAGTCCCCAGCGGCTGGAATAAGAGCCAGTAACTTACAGAATAATGAGAATAATGACTAACAATTATGCAGTACTCACAGCTCTGAGGAACCACACTTCATGTGAAGTATTTAATTCCACGACCCCTAGCATAGATATTGTACTAGGCCTTTCGGCTCCAGGTGAGGACTGGAGGTGTGGAGGTCTTGTGGTCAGGAGTTCAAGTTTTCCCTTCAGCAAACACAAACATCCTGTCACTTCTCCAAGAGGGTCCACTTTTTTGTAGTGCTGTGGTTTGGATGCGACGTGTCCCTCAAAACTCCTGTTAATGCAGGAATATTCAGAGGTGAGATGATTGCACTGTGAGACCTGTACCCTGGTCAGTCCATCCTGGTTTGAATGGACTGACTGGGTGGTTACTATAGGGGGGAGGGTGTGGCTGGAGAAAGGGGGTCACTGGGGGCTGCCCTTGGAGGGTGCATCTTCCCTGCGGTCACTCCCCTGCTCTCTGACCCTGTCTTGAGCAGAGCGGCCTTCCTTGTGCCAGGATGTCTGACCCGCCTTGGGCCTAGAGTTACGGAGTCGAGGTCTGAGTCCACCGACTGAGGCTTCTGAAACCATGAGCCCAGATAAACATTCCCTCCTTCAGATTGTTCTTGATGGGTATTTTTGTCACAGCTATACAAAGCTGACTAAAACACATAGTGTGTCCTCACGCTGACAGTCTCCGGGGCGCATGGCCAGGCCTTCCTTGGAGCTCCATGCCATCTTACTCTTCTCTGGGCCCTCAATCGTCTCCCTTGCTCCTTGGGTCTCCTTCCTGCCCAGGGTTGAGGCTGGTCTCCATCTCTGAGGGTAAGAAGTCCTGCTCTAGGGCCTGGAAACAAGGCCCTGTCCCCGGGGGCTGAGAGGATCTCTCTGCTCAGGTATCCTGACTGCTCAATTATCTTTTGCTTTTGACCAAAATTAACCCCAGGAGAAGCATCCCCAAATCTTTGGAATGTGAGCTCTTGAGTTCTGTCTTGGGCCAGTGATACCCCCCGACCCGGGATCAGGTGCACCCCTCAGTGTAGTGCCCCTGAGGGTCTGGGGTGAGGACTGGTGGCAAAGCAGTGCCTCCATACAACCACTGTCCATGCTGGCTCCTGCCAACTCACCCTGTCTTCCAGTCTTTTTGAGTACTTTCTGGTCACTCTTTGGGGCCTGTTCCTGGAAGCTGCTCCTGGTGTTCCAGGCCCTGACCCATCAATGAATGCCCCTTTCCATTTCAACGGGAAAACATTTTGTTTCCTCCCAATTCCAGTCAGGATGCCCAGGTCAGGGAGAGGATCCCTGCTCACACCCTAACCTCAGGCCCTGGAAACTCCCCCAGAAACTCAGCCCAGATCAAGTAGCCACCAGGGACACCAGGCCCACTTTGTAGGGTGCACATATTTTTTAAAGCAAAGCCTGCCTGTCGCTCTCTTGGGCTCTAAATCAAATGCACGTTGCTGGGGCTGTCTCAGAGGAAGCCGATTGACTGTGTTAATAGTAACAATGCACTCATAATGCTCTTTTCAATTTGAATTAATTTTTGCAGCTAATTCTAGCTACTGAATGTCTTCATTTAAAATACACATATCCATGTATTTTGTTCAGTATTTTAATTAGGCCCAAAGGAATATACTTTCAAATTTGGGCACACTTCATTTGTTATATTAATGAAAAAGCACTTTAAATCAAGTTTCACGTTGAGGTTTCATTGTGTATGCTGCTCTCAGACACCTCTAAAAGAGATTTACGGTACAGGTAGTAACCACAAATATTGGCAGTGGACATGCTGTTAATTTAAAATGGAAAGTTTTCTTTTGAGGTGCAGCAAGAAAAAAAGAAGTTGCAGCTAACTTCCCCGGACAGTGGCCCTGCCCTACCCAGGCATGGGATCAGAGCCCTGCACTGCGGGCCTGAGCCGCAGCCGCTGACTTCCTGTCCTCAGTGACCTGTGTATTGGGTGACTTCACTGTGGAAGTGCCTATGATGGAAAACAGAATCTTCAGATAATAGGGTGCATCTTTTCAAAGAGGACTTTTAAATGTATTATTCTTGGCTGGGATGAGATTCAGCATGAAGAGCACTGAGGGCTTCTTTAGGGAAAGTTCTCATAGAATATAACAGTGTAGTATGTGAAGCGTTCCATGAAATAGTTGGGATTCACATCTGGCCTGACTTTAAAAATCATACTTATTATTATACAATAATGCACAATAACAGAAGTTTGTTGAGCACTTGCTCATTGTGGCTGGGTTCATTATGCCATCAACCTACCTGCTGGCCTCTCTAGTCACACCAGCCTGGTTTCCTGAGGATCCTATCAAATTCTTTACTACCTCAGGGCCTTTGCACATATGTTAACCATCTGCCCAGAATGCTCTCCCTGGGCTTGGTGTGGTAGCATCTTTCCTGTGCTCCAAGACTCCGGGAGGGCATTGCTAACCATCCCGCCAGCCCCTTGGAATGCTCTCACAGAGCACTGTTGGAATTTTTTTTCCTTCTTCCTACCAATGGCCCCAATCCTGGAGTTATATTAATTTTGTATTTACTTGTTTTGTTTCTCTTTCACTTACAGTCGTCAGATAAAATGCAGGATGCCCAGTTAAGTATGAATTTCAGATAAGCAATGAATACACTATTGACACATATGCTAAAAGAAGAAAATTATTGTTTACTGAAATTCAAACTTAACTGGATATCTCCTCTACTCATTTGTTAAATATGACCATTCCCAGGGCCCATCTCACTGGGTGCTCAAGAATTATCCACTGAACACACCTACGCACCCTGGCAGACCCCCTAGCTGGCGCCCCTTCCAGACGCCACACAGAGGACTGTTACCGACCCGGCCACTGTGTCCCACACTCCTGAACACATCAGCACCCAGTCCTCCTAATCCCCATGTCAAAACACTGGAGCCCGGAGCGGGTCAGCAGAGCTCAGTAACCATCTGAACAAGAGGGCCGGGGAGCCAGTCTGGGGAGATCAAGGCAGACCTTCAGGGTGCACGGGCAACTTGGGGAAAAGGGGGCTTGGGGCAGGGCATGGCAGGCAGGGAGGTGACAAATCTCAGCTGAGAGGCGGCAGGCATGACCTCAAAGAAAGGCGCATCCCTGAGAGGCCCTGTCGTCATGGAGACCAGACACATGGACCAGGGGGCTGGGGAGGCAGGAGCAGGGCAGCTGTGGGGACAGCATTCAGAGGAGCTCTGCGTGCACGGCACAGAGGGTCACTGAGCATAGAGCACCCAGACATTTCCAGGAGGCGGGGCTGCAACTCCGATGGACAGGAGGTGTTCTGGAAAGTTCCAGAAGGATGCCAGAGGCAGATCTTCAGGAGACAGCATCTCCTGCCAGACAGAATCCTCCAGAGGATGCACACTTTCCTCCTTCAGGGTCCACAGAGACCCAGGGTCCCTGCTGGCTGGGAGTGCTAGGTCCCCCTCCTCAACCCCTGCTGCCAGGGGGGCCCTATGGATGTGCCTTCTACGAGGCCATGCTCTCTGTTGCCCCTGCCTGCTGCGGCCCCGTCCCAGAGCCTCCTCTTCCGCAAGTCGCCAACACACACTGAGGGTCTCTGGCTCCTGCAGACCTCAGAGCCACGCTAGGCCAGGTCTCCCTTGACCCAAAGCAGGGTGACACACGGATGGGGGTGGGTTGGAAGCCACTGTCTCCTGGTGCGAAGAAGGTGGCAGGGCAGAGGGGCTGCCCCAGCCTCGGCACACAGTTCTCAGGCCCGGAGACTGCAGCAGACACCTGGTTGCCAGTCTTGCCCTCCCAGTCTGGAGACTGCCGTGGCGGGTTCTCTGGAGACACCTGGCAGAGGTCTCCCTGAGGCTTTCAAGAGCAGCAGCCTCTAAACCAGTGGGGCTGAGTCAGCCCTGGGCCTCCCGCTTCTTGCTCTGGATGCTATGAAGGACACAGGCCTCCAACTTTGAGGTGGGCAGGGAGAGGCTGCAGAGGGCCAGTCCTCCCCACATGGCCTCCCTGTGCTGGACAACCTTCTGGACAGCTGTGAGCCTCTGAGCTGCACAGGCTCTGTTCCCTGGGCTCAGCGCCTCTGGCCTGTGAGGCCCGAGACCAATGCCTGCTGTGCCTGCCTGGCACCAAGTCCCCACCCTGGGGCAGACCTCAGATGTTGCCCCAGGGCCATCCTGCCCTCACCCCTGTCCTGAGCTCCCACCCAGTGGGGCTCCTTGTGCTGCACCAGGAGGCCGAGTGGTGTTCACCCTCCAGGTGGCCTCCAGGGTGGTCTGTGCCTGGGGACATCCTTATCCAAGATGTCTCCTGGAGGGGACTTTCCTGGTCCAGTGGACCAGAACAAACTCGCAGCCTGACGAGACCCCTCCCAGCTTCTCCAGCCTCAGGGTGCCTCCTGCTCCTCCAAAGCCACAGCCCCCCCACCTCAGGGCTTCCTGACTGGCCCCCTCTGGTCTCAGTTTATGCCACATCCAAAGAGAAGCCCTTCCAGATAGATCTGCCTGGGAACCTCCGCATCGTCTATCATGTCCCCTGAATTTTTCCCTCTGTGACATGAATTTCCACCTCTAACTGTTCATCTGTCTGTCTTATTTCTTGTCTGTCCCTCCATGTCTCTGGGGTGCAGCATCCAAGTTGATTGACTCACACTATATATATAGCTCCTGGTATGGAATGGACTCCTCTCTCTCATATTATGTACACAAAATTACCTAATGTATATATCATAAATACACAAATATGAAACTGTTCAATCTCCCCTTCCTTGGACCCCCCATGTCACTTTGTCAGTGAGTCTATAAACATATTTTGCCATGATTATAATTTCTCTATTTCTTACTGAACATGAATCCTGCAGGGCTAGCATATTAGTTGTTGTCACTATGACAAAATACCTGAAGCAGGTTAGTTTATAAAGAGAGGCATATTTTGGCTCATGGTTCTGGAGGTCTGGGCCAAAGATCTGCTTCTGGTGATGGCTTTATTGCAGAGTCCCAAGGTGGTACAGGGCATCATATGACCAGAGACCAGGAGTGCAAGCATGTATGCATGTGTGTGTGTCTCCTCTGGTCTCTACCTTTCCTCGCCAGGGAACGCCACAAGAACCCCCATTTCCTGGGAGATCTGGACACGATTCCTGTTTTACAAGTGAGGACGCTGTAAAGGGAAGGTGATGTGGTATGCCTGAGGCCTTTCTGACTCCAATTGTCCCCACTCCCACTTTATCCCCAATTAAAAGAGGAAAACTGCATTTTCTTACCTTTAAAGAATTAAGGAATGGAAACATGGATGGGACATTATGAGCCCCAGGTGGTGGCCATTCTGAATCCTGATGATGTGTGTCTCACTTTGGAAGGACCCCAGCCCAGCCAGGATGCAGGCCCTCCCAGGCCCAGCACCTCTCGCCCTCCTGGGCGGTGCCTGCGTGCAGCCCCTGAGCTCTCAGGGTGGAGACTGCCCCTCCACTCACTCTGAGGTCACTTACTCTGAGGCTGGGACATGTGCAAGGGGGCTTTTGTCTGCCCCGACCCTGGCCTGGCCAGAAGGATCCCAGCTTAGGGCTCTGTTTCAGGGCGACTTGTCTGGGATCCTCAAGCAGCCAGGGCTGGGCTTCAGGGCACCAGGGCCAGCCATCCTCAGGATGGCCGTGGTGACAGAGGTTTGCTGTCCCATGTCCTGAGCAGAAGTGACAGGAGTCTCAGAGCTCACCCAGCTCCGAGTGCTTATCAGATGGCAGCACTGCCCGAGTGTGGGTCCTCTCTCACTAGCCGCCCACCCTGGGCTGCAGCCTTGATCCCACCTGTCACACTAAACAGCTGTTTTCCTGGCCTGGGAGCCAGCAAGGGACTTCCAGGCCCCAGGGTACCAGAAAGCCAGCGGGTGCGGGGAGGGGGGGGTGCTCCGTTCCTAGACCGCGCTTTTGCCTGGTGACTTGGAGAAGTGGCAGTGTCATGATTTCTGCCCCAATGCTCCTGAAAATCCATATTTGAAGAGGTTCTGGCCCCAATCCTACAGATCCACATGGCGGCCAGTGGGAGAAAACTCCCATTCCAGTACTGCCGGGGCCTGTGTCTGCCAGCTCATGCGCTCCGGGGGCAGGGGGGTCGAGAGTGCTAACCTGACAATGGCAGGTGGCCTCAGAGCGACTGCCTAAGAGCCATCCATGAGGAGGCAGCCCCTCAGAGGGAAAGGAACAGAGAGATGGTGTCGCTCACTCAACTACAGTCACATTTATACAGGAAAATGCAAATTAAAAAAGAAATAAATTTGGTACCTCCTAGTGGCAGAAACCTTTGGTTCTTGAAAGAAGTGCTTCTGGGTCACATTCTCCCTGCAGGTACCTGCTGTGTGTATGTAGGGGGGGGTAGGGGGGTTTCAGAGCTCTGAATCTACATTTCCTGTGTACAGGTAAATTCTTTGTTGTCACAAATGTACCCAGAGGATGTCACCATGTCCTCAACCAGTCAGTGGGCAAGGTGGGCCCATTGTGTCCTTTTGCATCCCTCAGAACTGCCTGCACCGAGCCTCCTCCAGCCTCCGGAGCCTCCCAGTGGGACCCTGGGCCTGGACATCTCCTTGGCAGGGACTGGTGCCTATGCACACCTGGGAGCCTGGTTCGCAGACCCAACTTGATTCTTCAAGGGGGATACCCAACTCAGGCGGACATGTGCAATTCCATTTTTCCTGCCCCAAGCAGCCGTGGATGAGGAGCCCTGTAATAGCCGCAGCTGGCAACAGACAGGTCAGATGCGCGCTCTCTGAATGACTGGGGGTGGGGGCAGCAGGTTATTTGGCCCAGAGTTTCATTTTGCAGATAAAGAGACTGAGGTCTGAAACAAAACTGAGGTCAAAAAAACAAAGGAACTAGTGATTTTTTTAAGAAAAGGATTTTTTTTAAAGAAATGAATATAACTCAAACTGGATCAATTTTTATAAAAGATTTATATTCTGGTGAAAAAGATCCACAAAGGATACAGGCAGAAAATTTCTAAAAGACAAAATATTGAGGGGCTAAGAACATCTTTGAAAAAGTTCAAGTCTGCTGGTAAAAAAATGAAAACGTACCTTCTTTTTTCCTCAGTAATGTGGGGGAAGGCTCCCAGCACAGGCAGGGTTCAGGAGCGAGATTCTTAGGTTGGACTTTTCACAGATGTGAAGTTCTCGGGAGGGTAAGTAGGCTGTGTGTCCAGTCATGCCATTTGATACACTGTTTTTACTCCTTGGAATTTGTCTTAATGAATTAATTACAGATAGTGACAAAGATTTATCTTCTGGGGTGTTCACTGCAGCATTTTTTATGATGGTTGAAAATGTGGAAAAGGCATAAATGTCCAATGAGTGGGGATTGGTGAAATAAATGGAACCCTAGGCAGCCACTACGGCTTAAAGTTTAGAAAAATTAATGACATGAAGAGGTTCATGCTGTAATAAATTTTAAAGTTTGCTTCTAAAATTGAGTATTTTATTGAAGTAGATATTTCTAGATGCCAGAATACAGGTAATTTTTATTTTAGATTTTTATCTTTATGCACCCATACTTTTCAAAATTTCTACAATGGATTTGTCATCCCTCTTTAATTTTTTTTTTTTTTTGCATCTTCCTCTTTTTCTTTTTTATCTTTTGTGCTGGGCTGGGCTGGAACCCAGGGCCTGGGACAAGCCGAGTCGCACCCCGCAAGCCACACTCCCCATTGGGCCACACCCTCGCCCTGGACACACTTGGACCACTGACTCCAGGTGAAGAACAGCAGCGCTGGAAATTCAGCCTCCTGGTGCACGGCGAGACCACAGTGCAGCCGAGGCCACCCGTGGGCCACAGTCTGGACTTGGTTCAAGCCCTGAGGGGACAGACTCAGGAGACTTGGGTGGATTCATGGTCTCTGACACCTTCTTCTGCCATGCCTCAAGACTTCTCCCTTCCTGGGTCTATGGAGTTTTATTTTGCCGATGTCCCAGAGCATCAAGCTGTCGAAGCTCTGGCTTTACTCTGGTAGACATTGCTTTCTCCTACCTGCAGTCTGTCCTGACCCTAGTTTTTTGTCCTGAGGGTAAAGAAACCAGGACATAGTTCAGATCTGCAATGCATCCCCAAGGCCCACGTGTTGGAGCCTTGGTCCTGAGTTGTTGGGGCAGTTGGAAGGTAGTGGAACCCCTAAGTGGTGAGACCTCCTGGAAGGGAGTTGCCACCAGGGCTGGACCCCAGAAGGGGGACCCACCCTTTTCTCTTTTGCAACCAGCCATGAGGTAAGCATCTTCCTCTGTGAGTTACTCCTACCAAGACCCGCCACCCTGCCACAGACCAAAGCAACAGGGCCAATGGATCATGGAATGGAACCTCCAGAGCAGTGAGTCAAAATGAACCTTTCCTCTTTTAAATTGAGTATCTAAGACATTTTGTTACAGTAGTGGGAAACTGACTTGCACTCCAGGTGAAAGGGGGCTTGCCAGTCCTGTCCTGGAAGGGTTGTAATAAATGGGAGGCCCTTTTGGGTAGGGCACAATGTTCAGTGGAGCCGATACTCCTTTATCTGGGGCTGCAAGGGAAGGGGGGGGTGAAGGTGAGGCACAAGCAGCAGCCTGACCCTTGGCTGGCACCAGAAGTTCCTCTCAACTCTATTGGATTTCATCCCTAGAAGGTGCACAGAGAACACCCTGAAGAGACTCAGTGATGGGGCCAGTGGGCGTGGTGAGTTTGACAGTAGGGCCCAACTGCCTGAGAACAGACGGAAACCAACACCCCAGGCCTGTTGAAAGCACACTCCTCAAAGGAACTGCCTTGGGAAGCATCCAGAGGGAACAGCGCTTCAGCATTTGGCCACATTAAGTGAACATCTGTGTGGGGCCCATCTGGGCTCTGAAGACCCAACTGTGGAGAGCAGACCCCAGTTTGCCCCCACAGGACTGTGCGTAAAGTTAATGGTATCAATGCCAGGGCTGTGTGACACGACATAGATAAGGGACAGCATCAGAAAGAACACCTGCAGATGCTGGCAGCTCCTCCCTGGCTCAGGAACAGGATCAGGCAGAGGCTGGCGCCCCGGAAGCGCCCCTGGCCATCACTGGGATGCAGACACTGCTTAATTGGGTCTCTCCGTTTCTAGTGGTGTCCATTTGAAGCCAGCCATTGGCTCTGTTCCTAAGAAAGTTCCAGGAGAGGGCCCTTGATTGCCCTCTGGAAGGCTAATTAGTCCCAGGGACGGCTCGTCAGTGGGGCCTGCAGGACAGGGGAGCCATCAGTCGGCATGAATGGCAGAGACGGCATGGGGCCGCCTTCTGATGGCTTTGTGAAGGTTGCTCTGTGTTTGACTGACAAATGCCATATGTCCCTAGTGCTGAGGGCACAGCCTGTCGAGCTCTCTCTTCCCACTTCTGAATAGGCTCCTCTTTGCTTTGCTTTCATACACTGGGTTTCATCTGCCTGTTCTTCAAAGGGAGAAATCGCCAGCGTCCTGACACCTGGCCCTGCACAGACCCCGATGTCCTGGTCACTCCTGGCTATAAGGACTATAGCAGAGTTCTTAGCATGTGCCACTGCAGGGAGCCACCGAGAGGACTGCTGGGCCTCTCAGCTGCTCACCACTCACCCCACCCCCTCCCCAGCGGCAGCCCTCCTTCCAGGGACGCTCTGAGCCCAGGGACGAAAGGCCTTTCAGCTGCTGTAATTAGGCCCCTACATCCAAGGGCACATGGGACCTGAGGGGATGCTAGCCTTGGTCTTAAATGGCCACATGGTTCCAAGGGACCAGGGCAGGCCATCTGCACCCATGCCATCCCCAGGGGCTGCAGCTCCCCGTCTCACTGAGCCATGGGCCATCTCCCGGAAGTCTGGACTGGAAGGGCCGCTCATGCCTGACCCAAGTCCTTGCCATGGAGATTGTTGCCCTTCCTTCCTGTGCCCTGGTGGAGGCCAGGACACAGCCCAGCTGTGGCCCTGGCGGCCCTCTCAAAGCACAGCCGGTCCTGACGGGTGTCTGCCTCCTCCTTCCTCTCTGGCCCCAGCGGGCCTTCTCCTCTCCAGGCAATTCCGGAAACTTCTAATTGCTTTTCTCAGTCTTCTTTCCAAGAGGCACGTTCAAGATGCGTGGACCTCGTTTTCTCACAGAGCTGCTGGCTGGAGGGCTCCACCGCAGACCAAGTCGCCCTGAAGGGTAATTGGAGGCGCAGGAGAAATTAGAAGATGGTAAAGCTGTCGCCAAGAGCAAGTGACAAGCCCCATGACCATGCTCTCTAATGACTGCCTAAATGTTTCCCTTCATATTGTCAAAAATAACACCCTTGCACGCCTCCAGCACTGGCTGTCCCCAGCTTCCTTCAGGATGATGACCCACTCACTGTCAGAGTCACCCTGGTCTCGCTTTCTCCCCTGACTAAGGCCCTCTCACTGAGCACCCTACTGGGGTCCTGAGTCCACTAGAAGCCCCCAGGTGCTGCTCGGCCATCTCCACGGAGCCCCCTTCCACTGCCTGGGAAAAGTGCCCCCTAAGAGCATGACAGGCACAGCCCTGAAGCCAACGATGATGCTCTACACGCAGCCTCAGGAAGCCCCCTCAGTGCCAGTGTCACTGCCGTCACAGAGGGTTTTGTCACTGTGCAGCGTCTACCTTGACTCTCGCTTTCTACCTCAGGGTGCCTGGGACCTTCAGTGAAATAAAATTAAAATACGGACGATGAGAGTTTCTCCACTGCTTTGTGGGAGACCGAAATACTTTAATAAAGTTTTCAGCCAAATCCATCTCAAATTCAAAACATCAGAGAGAAAAACAATTGGACATACAAAAACATCTCTAAACCCAAGATAAGAGAAATCACAGCAAATATTTTGCTATGAAGTGGATTCGAACTAAGAAACAGAAATAAAACTTTATTCTCAAAGAAACTTGAGAACCATCTGAGATTTTAAAGTGTTGTGCTTTGAAGTAAAAACTATTATCTTTTTTTTAGCTCAAAAGAACCAGTGAACAGCATGTTGGATAGTACAGATACCTAATCACTCAAGAAATTCTCTGAGCTCTCAGAAGAAAACAAGGTGAGAATTATGAATAACAAGGAAGATAAGAGAAAGGACAGAACACAGATCCCTGCTCAGGAGACTGGGCCTACAGGAGTTCCCAAAGGAAAAAAAATGGAACAGACAAGTGACCAAGGAACTAAGAGAAGAAAAATGAACAGAGATAGAAATTGCATAAGTCACAGTCCATGGCAATACGGCCATAAAACCCAACCTATAACAAGGGGCAAGAGCCAAGCCACTGGATAACTGAAAAAGTTCCTGGGTGGGAGGAAAAGGAACCACACTTAGAAATACCAATCATGGTATTTGCACTGCAGAAGGATGGGCCTGAAAAACTCGAAACGTTGAATATCTGTACAAAGTCAGACCCTGAAAAGGAATGTTCTAATGAAGGATGAGGCAGAGCGAGGAAAGAGGGAAAGTGGAAGGGTGGGCTTGGGAGGTAGCCCCGGGCGGCTGGTGAAATGAGCTCTCCCAGGAGCTGGCTCTCTGAAGTGGGCAGGAGTCCAGGGAGGCCGCCCCGGTGCCAACACTGGCAATGGACAGGAAGAGCTGGACAGAGGACCGGGTGGGCTGGGGGTGTTGCCTACTTTTGCATGCCCATCTTTTGCATGGGGAGTAGCTTCAGAAAAGCAAAAATCTGCTTTGTCCATCTTCCCGTGAACTCTTGTGAGACGAACCCCAGACCACTGGGCCCAGCCAAGGCCCCTGGTGGGTGCTGTTCCTGGGCTGGTGCATAAGGGTCTTAGGGGAGAAGTGCTGAAGGGGTCCCAGGCCACACACAGCATCCAGCCTAGGCCTGTTTGTGAACTGTCCACCGGCCATGCACACCCCTTCCCCACAGGGTACCCACAACATGGAGGTGAGCGGCACCATAACCTAGGTACTTACTGTACAGTTTAGATATGAGGTCTCCCCAAATCTTGCATGTGAGACAATGCGGGACAGTCTAGACGTGACCTGATGGGGCTATGCTAGCCTTAGCCTAATCAGCGCATGAATCCACTGACAGGAATCAACTCGGTGGTAACTGTAAACAGGTAGGGTGCGGCTGGGTCAATGGGGGTTTGTCTTGGGTTTGTATTCCGTCTCTGGCGAGTGACACTCTCTGCTTTCTGGTTGCCATGTCCTGACCTCCTGCCCTTCTGCTCCACCTCACCGTGGGCCAGAGCACGAGAGTCGGCCATCTACGCACAGACCTCTGAAACTGTGCATCAAAATAACCCTTTCCTCTTCTGTGCTCTTCTTCTCTTCTTGTCAGGTCTTTTGGTCACAGTGACAAAAAAAGCTGACTTCAACACTTACCTTGGGATGTTCTGGTCACTTGGAAAAGCTGATCTTGAGACAAAAGTGACCTGGAGAAGAGACTTCAAGAGAAATACAGGCCAGCACAAGAGGAGGCCAGGAGTCAAAAGGGGATGTGTAAGGTCACTTGACTCACCTGGGATCCATCCTTAGTTGGGAGCCCATGCAAATGGGGACTGGCCACCTGCCATACATCTTGCATTATAGACCACTCTCCAGGCCACTGTGGGGTGGTTCCAAATCCTCTAATGTTCAGGTTGATGGACGTGACAAAGCCTGCTCCTTCTAGCAGTGCATCCTGCAAGTTGGGGGCTGAACCCCACTCCTCTGATATTAACCAGGGACCTTGGAGACTTTCATGGGGTCCTCAGCCTCCCCCTCAAGCCCCCAGTCAGTTCCTCAGCCTTCGGGATTTGTGACCGCTGATGTCATAGCCCCAGTTCAGAAACTGCTGCCAGAGATCAGCTTCCAAGGTTAAGTGAAAACACCACAGAGAGCCGAATGTCCTTCTTCATTCAACAGCTTCTGAAGAGCAAAGTACAATTCCTTTTTCATGCATGAGAAGGAGCGAGATTGCTGGTCATAGGGGACCCCTGGAACTGCTAATCAGCTGTGTGCATTGGGAGGGTCCAGGCCAGACACTGGGCCTCACAAGTCTTTTCTGAGGAACAGCTTGAGGGAGGGCCCATAGAGCAGTGCTGAAGGTGATGAAGGACAGTCCCCTCCCTGCCCCTGGAACTTCCCAGAGGTCCTCAATGCTTCAGGAGACGTGGTCGCTGCCAGCGGTCCTGAGCCCCGGGCCTGCTGAGGAAGCCTCCTGGTACCTTCCCCCTCCCCGTGTCCTCTCCCTAGTCTCCTCTTCTCTCTGGCCTCTCCCTTTATGCCCTTGTTCTGAGCTGGAACCCAGACTTCAGGTCATCACACAGTGTGCTGTGCCTTGAGGTGACCCGTGCTAATCACCCCGCACAGACCACACCAAGCTCTCCTGTCGGTGGACTCAGGAGCTGGCTCCCAGCCTTCCAGCAGGCCACACTGGCCAGTCCCCCGATGGTGCAGAGCACCAACCTCACAGCTCCTGTACCACCTCATCCTTGGGGGCTGAAGACCACAGGAGTTTGGGGGCTTATGGACCTGGAAGCGGGAGTCCCACTTGGGTCTCAGCCAGGCTGTTCCCCCGGGGGCTCTGGGTAGACACTTCCCCACCTTTCCTGGCCCTGGAGTGCCATTCCTCAGTGCTGGCCCACCCCCTCCACTCCCACCAGCAGTGCCCTTTTCTGTCCCTCCCGAATCTCACCTGCTTCCAGACTCTAGGGCCCCAGATCACCATGGTCCCACCTGGACCGTTGGTGACACTCTTATTACCCTGCAACCCCCTGGTTAGCTTCCCTTGCCATGAGCCAGGCCTCTGCCGAGGTTCTGCACACCTAGGGAGGCCCCGATTCTGAGACAGATCTGTCCCTGAGCCTTGCTGTCTGGTCCCCAGCTGCACCTTCCTCAGATCTGTCCTGACTGGCAGCACTCTTCTGTGTGACTCTCCTTTATTGATGGGACCACTAACCTCTGAAGCCCATGCCCAGCACGCTGAGTCTGTGGCCCTTTCCAAGACTGCAGACTTCCTCGGCCCTCCACATCCCCTGCTTGAGTCCTGCCAAACCTGATGGCCTTCAGGCCCATGCCACTGCTCAAGTCCGGCTTCAATCTGGGTGGAGGATTTTGTCCAGCATGAAAATCTTTCACCAGCTTCCCAGTGCCAGCTGCTCTGGAGGGACAACTGTGGCCTGTGTCTGCCCCCTTTCCAGTCTCATCTGTGCACCCCCACCCCACCTTCTGGTAGCCTCAAGCCTAGAGTTGAACTCTTTGGGTTTCTTTTCTTTTTGTTTCTTGGTATTGGGGATTGAGCACAGGGGCACTCCACCACTGAGCCACACCTGGTCCTTTTTACTGTATCTTGAGACAAGGCCTCATGAAGTTTCCCAGGCTGGTCTGGAACTTGCCTTCCTCCTGCCGCAGCCGCCCTGGTTGCTGGTGGATATCTGCTAGAACCAGGATGCCCAGGGCTCTCACATAACTGTCCCCACGACCAGTGGCCATCTCCTTTCCTCTGGCCTGGCAGCTTCACAAGCTGTGTCCCACAGGAAGCCCTCCCAGGTCACCCCTCCAAGCCCACGGGCTCCTGTCATGTGTCCTCCCCCAGCTCCTGGTGGGTATTTCTGCAATGCCACCACACAGGACGGCTCTTATTATGTATGCTAGGGCTCAACTTTTTTTTTGGAATGAAAGTGTCTATTAAACACCTGTCATGTGCTAGACTCGGGCTCAGACTTTGTCCACTGTGATGCTGAGGCACCAGCACCATAAGTGTGACAGTGAGCAAGCTCCGAATTGGGGCCCCTTGTCTGGGTCCTGGGGGGACCTGCTTCCTGGAAGACATAGCTGGGTCCCGCTCCCTCTAGAGTCAGGGCCTCCCGTTGGGCCCAGGTAGGCAGGTTGGAGCTCCTGCCCTGGGAGCTGCAAAAAGGGCTCTGGGTGAGTGGATGTGGGAAGCCGCTCTGCTGTCCTGAGGTGGGCATGCAGGTCTCTCGCAGAGGACAGGAGCCCTGTGAAATTCCCAATCTGGTCTGCATCCAAGCCCAGCTTCAGATACTTTCAAGAAGATAGAAAACAACAGACTTCCCACCTCTAGCTCCACAGAGGATGCCAGGCAAGAGGCCTGGAGCAGAGGTGCTCTCCAAAACTGCAAGCTTGTAATTCCCCCCACGAGCATCAGACTGCACAATTTACAGGCACTGACAAATTTCACCATTTAACAGCAGCCATTAAAGACAGATTCTGGGTGGGTGGGAAGAGATGCCAGTTTATATCAAGGCTTGATTGCTCAGCACTCGGAGTCCCCAAGCTAATACATCAGATTTAATTTTTGAAAACAAGAGCCCACCAAGATAAACTTTCACTAATTAACAAAACCTGATTTTTTTTTTCCAACATGCATTCCAATCTCCCGTCACTACCATAGCAGCCACGGAATGTTCAATGTGGGGAAAGGGAATGGCACGGGAAAAAACTGGCTGCAGAGCCTTTGCAACGGCTCCCCGGGAACGGAAACTCATCTCGATAAATCACGGTGGCTCTTTGCCATCAGGAGCCTTCTCCTTTTAGATCTTATGGTCAAGAGAAGTACTGGCCATATGTTCACACCATTTGGTGAAAAACACACGGAACCAACAACACAAGCATTGCACTTATGGGTGATTTTTTAAAAAATCATGCCAAGTGGATTCATCCTAAACATGTGAGATATACCACGTCACTCCCCTGCCATTAGGTCTATTAGGGTTTGTTTATTTTTATTTTCATGGTTCCATGGGCACAAATAACCTCTTGCATGGGACCAGTATTTTTAGAAGTCATGAACCAAATATAAACAACTGGCATCCTATGTCCTTGTCACTTGTCATTCCTCAGGTGTCCCTTCTAAATCACAGTGAGTGAATAAAAAGCAAGAAAGGAAGATACTATGAAATCAGAATCCTAAGGGTTGTCCACTAGGATGTCAGCGGTCATTCATCAGGTGGAATGTTCCAGCAGCCCTGGCCAACAGAGCTTCCAGGACCAGAGTGACGTGGT
Organism: Callospermophilus lateralis; assembly: GCF_048772815.1. Classification (NCBI taxonomy): domain Eukaryota; kingdom Metazoa; phylum Chordata; class Mammalia; order Rodentia; family Sciuridae; genus Callospermophilus; species Callospermophilus lateralis. The sequence goes on along the minus strand of NW_027511202.1, from coordinate 435,525 downwards.
GCCTGTCGGTGGCATGCCAGTTCCTAGTGATGGGCCCACTGGGATGACTACAGATTAAGCCGTGAACACAGCTAGGGCTTGGTTGTTGCTGAACTCTTAATTTCTCAGAGTATCATGGGCCCCAAGTACTTTGTTGTGAAATTCCAGCTCAGCACATGACTTGGTATACAGGCCTCTGCAACTCTTTTTGAATGGTGGACAGGATAGTGTTCTGTACCAAGGCTTCTGTGGTGAACAACTAGAAGCTATGCTACTCCTTGAAGTGCAAAAAAACGTAGTGATCACCACTTACCAGGAGGCATTGGTGTGGATGCTATGGTTGTTGCCTTTTGGAAGTGTGCGTTTTGTGAAGGATATCTTTAAGGAGCTGTATCTATATTATAGTTCCTCGATTCTTTGGGAAAACGTGGTTTGTAGAATATTCAGATCCCAGGCCAGCTAAGAGCCAACCTTGGGTGGAAGAGCAAAGCTCAGTCTCTACTCCTTCCTTGACCTTATGCTTGCGCTCAAATGAAGAGGCCTGGACTCGACTCTACAGTTCTGGAACTATGGTGCCTCTCAGCTCAGTGTGAAGATGGGCACCTTGTTTCTAGGCAAGCTCTGTGCTGTGTGTATCAGAGAAAAAGGAGTATGACGTCAAACACTGTGACCAGTCACTGTCGTATTTTACCTTTCCTGGGCAGGGGGCGACAGCACAAACTTATTGCATGATTGGATTTCAGACTAGCTTCCCCTAGGTATATCAAAAAGGAGGGGTCTGCCCCGTCCCTGGATGTCTGACATCCCAAACTGACATTCAATAAAAAAGCATCAGAATCACCCTTGGCACTGAACACAGGTGAGCAACAGGCTAGGCATGGCATTCCCCAGAACACCCCAAATGACAAAGCTCACGATATTCTCTCAAGCCTTACTTTTAAAACATGCAAAACACGTTAGAGCAGCAGACAAAGGAACCATGTGTGTATAAATACATTAGGACTAATGCACGCTCAGTAATTGTAAGGCTTTTACCTGTATTGTCTCATTTAATCTTGTCAATACTGTGAGGTGGGGGTTAGACCATTGCAGGCGAGGAAACAGGTTCAAGAATTTAAATACCTTGCTCAAGGTCACAGTGACACTCTTCTTCAGGGAGGACATCTTTCAGTTTGAGAAACGAATGCAAGGAACATGGACATTTAGGGGAAAAGTCCAACATGCTCTCTGGCTAGCCAGTGTTGTTCAAAGCTCTGCAGCATGTTTATAAGAATTATAAAAAAAAAATAAATAAAATAAAAAATTCCATGCTACTTAAGTCAGGAGATGCTTGGGGTTAGCGAGCCTCCTGCCCGCAGGCCACTTTCCTCTCCAGTGTGGTACGGTGGGTTATGGAGTGCCCTCAGGACAGAACACAGGGTTTTTTTGAGATCTCTTTTGTTTCTTAGAATGACTGGAGAAAGCTGGAGTAAGCCTTCAAGTGCCTGAAGTCAGACTGGAGAAAAAGTCGCATTTGTTCATACATGTGATAATCTCCCCCACTCCTGACTCATTCTCCAAGTTCCCATTTTTAAACCTGGTAGGGAGTTACATGGGAAATTGGAGCCTGGCATTGCAGAGTGCTGTGCACTTGACGCAGGGGCTCCAGAGCTTTGTATGGGGGACTGCAGTTTCTCCCTCCACTGTCAAACTCCTAGACCCCTTAGAGGAGACTGAGCAGGGAACTTTCAGAGCTGGCAGGGGCCTCAGAGTCATCTGCAGGGCACACAGGGAGGTCTCCAGGCTACCCTATGTGTCTAACAGCAAAACCCGTTATCATTGCCAAAGTGCAGCGGGTATTGTTTTGGAAGCAAACTGCATTGAGCAGACTTGTACATTTCTATGACTGTCTGATGTGAAAGATGGAAATGCAATTAAACCAAGGCCATTATCCACTGGTGACTCCTGAGAGCCTGGACAGAGAAGGGCACCTGGTATGAGCTCAGTACCTCTGCTGAATTAATGAATGACGTGTGGCCTTAGCAGATGTACACTACCAGAAATATTTACTAGTTTTGAGAAACTTGCCTAAGTATTAAGTTAAAGTTTACTTCCAAGTTCTCCTGGGTGCGCCAGGGGCACAGGGTGATGGCCCCAGCCACTGGGCTCCCAGAAAGAGACCTCAGCCCACCCAAAAGCAATGGGTTGTCTGGTCTCCATTGTGGCTCATTTATAATGCTTTCTTCATTCCTCATAGGGGAACAGATAGGGGAACTGGCACATGTCATCTGAGAGGAGACGAAAAACTTTTGGCAGTTTTGGAAAGGGAGGCTTTCTCAGTGGAAGCAGCATGCCTTGTATTAGAGCAACAGAGTTTATGCTGTGTAAACTGCCCCCATCCACTAGGAAAAAAGCATTCTCCACTACAATTTTTAAAGTTTAACAATCTTCAAACAGGCCACACTCATCAGTAAAAACCGATTCTGCTTCCTTCTCAAACCAAACACTCCAAGTAGCTATTTCTGAGCAGATGCCACCCCATAGTATCATTTATGTGACATTAAAAAAAATCACTCAAATACCAACAGATTCAACTTTATAGCACCATTCCAAAATACTAAACTTTCTTTGCTCCTTTATTTTTATCTTTTTTTTTTTTTGGTACACATTTAAAGTATGGGCATCCTGTAAGTTTCTGAAAAGCCTCATAGAAAAAAAAACTAATTTTTAGGACAAAGCAATAACTCAGTTTATAGGCAAGATGATCTCAAGCAGGCTGCAATTCTTCATGGGCTTCTGTGAGTCTTGATTCTGGGGTGAGAGTGGAGAAAGAATGCTAGAATCTTCCTGAAGGAGCCTAGAGACTGTGCTGCATGTTTGCCTGTGCCCACGAGCTGCTCAATGGTTGGACTCTGGGCACTGGCTACAACTCAAAGCATGACATTCATAGTATATGATTTTACTCTTCTGATTGACTAGAGAATTGGGACATTAGATAACTCAGAGTTCACGAAATACACCTTTTATTCATACACTATGAAAGACAAATTAGAATCATATTGAATTCCATCTTACAAATCTCCATGTTTTAAGCTTGGAGCACTAAAATCTGTTTTTAGCAAGCAGCTGTATTTAAAGTAGAATTATAAATGGGTTTTTAATTCAACATATATTTGGCTGCATTGTTATGTAAGAAGATTGTTTGACTAAGTAATGTGGGAGTTGACAGATGAGACTGCTTGCAGGAAAAATTCTTATTTTTTTTTTCCTCGTGACTACAGAGTCATGTCTTACACTGATTCTGACTGCGTGTGCCTGTCTAACTCTTCCATATGTTACTGTGGGTAACGTGAACCAGGAAGGCAGATGTGTCAGGGACTGGGAGTGTGGAGTACACTGTGACTAGAAGAGGGGTGCGAGGTAGAGCTAGAAGAAGCAGGGGTCCACTAACAGGATGACTCTGTAGTAGTTTCAGAGAAATTGATGGTATACAATAACAGTCAACGACCCCTGGAGAAAAAGTTTAAATTAGAACTGACGAGTATTAAAGAGCTACTCTGCACCAGGTAGGAAGGACTATGAGAATAATAATAAGCCCTGAAATAGAAATAATCACTTTGCACTATGTACACCACATACAATATAACATATTCTTTTTAACATTGCACAATATAATATTATACATGGTGGAGTAAACTAAATGCAAAATAACTTTGAGGCACACAGAAAAAACATGGGATAGACTGAACTTTGATTAAAATTACGATGGACCAGAGAAAGACAGAGTGTTACATTTCTGGCTAGTCAGCTTCGGAGTTCTCACCTCCAGTGGGTTGGCGGCCACTTCCCATCTACATTGAAAATGATCATACCTCAATGTCAGAGTTAATTGCTTCAAAGAAAGACTAATTAGCTAAATAATTTGAGAAAATCGAAGTGTTGCTTCCCACTCTAAAGTAGGTAACCCTCGAAAGGTGCCTTCACACCTCAGGGCTTTGTAATTTGAGGATGCTGCTGTATTTCCCCTATTTCTTGTAAATAACTCGTCACTATAAAGCCACTTTAAGGAAACTAGAACAGTATTCAAGAACACCCATCACAGTGCTTAACAAGATTTAATGTACATTTATTCTTAACATGTGGAACATATAAAGATTTTATACTGAATAAATGATATTCCTTAAGCCAGAGGAAAAGGAGGAATTTACATCAAGTTTTTTTTTCATTTTTTTTAACTACATTATCTTGAAATACAAATGTGGATTCTCGTCATTGAAAAATCTTTGAAGTTGTGTTTCTTCCTTTTAATTGTATTTTTTCTTTTGTCTGTACTGGTAACCATTTCTAAATCAATCCATATGCAACCATTTCCACACCGTGATTCATGAAGCAAATTGTAATCAGCTGCTCTCTCGAAACAGAGCATGGCTTTATACATACAGAAACTTGTACATTACCCTCTTTTTTTGTTTGTTTGTTTTTGTTTTTTGTGTTTTTTGTTTCTTTTTTATTTTTGGAGATATGGCCCTAATGAAAAAATATATAAAATAAAAATAAAAAATCATTTAAATCTACTATCACTTCGTAGTTACCACATCATGAAAAAGAAACTAAAAAAATTGTACTAAAAAACAACAAAAAAAAAGAAAAGAAAAAAAAGTGAGGGTATGTTTAATGTACAACTTCTATATACATCACAGCCCATAGGCAGTAAAAAAAATATTTAAAAAATGATTAAAGGAATTGTGAAGAACTGTCATGTGGGGGGCCAAATGACAGACAGCAGACAAGGCGGTAGTGGTGAGGAAGCAATTTTCATTGATCGCTATCAGGTATGTATTTTCAATCCTAACTTAAAAGACATTGTTTTTGCTCCTAGCCTAATGTAACCATCTTCCTGTGGAGAAACCAGTATCATTCATAGTTCTGACTACTGACTGACACACCTCCTTGAGCCCCTATACCTATATCTCTAGAAGTTTCTATTGCACAGAGCTTTAGGTGATGGGATGCAACTTTTTTTTTAACATTCTCTGAAGAATAAAATACATAAGAAACTAATAATTTTTCACCTTTTTGACTCAGTGTGGTGAAATTTTCCCATCTTAGCAGCTTTTGCCGAAACTTTTTTCTTTAAATTCAATTTGCTTCCCCCAAAACGCAATACAACATGGAAAAAAGAACATTAAAGAGAGAATCTGTGAAAAACAAAATGTGACCTTTGAATGCACTAGACAGCAACTTTGGTTAAAAAAAAAGAAAAAGAAATAAAAAACCCCAAAGGATGTACTTATAAACACAGACAGCAAATATTAATTTAATAACTTTTCAAATTAATTATTTAATTCCCAATTGGTAAATAGTGAACGGGGCAGAGGAGCAAAGATTTTCTTTTCCTTCTTCCTACACTGGATAAACAAGAACAGAAAACAGCCAGTTATATGTGACGCTCTAATCTTCACACACACATGCTTGCCTTCTCACTATGTCATAACTGCCCAATCTGAAATAGTACATCACAGATGACAGATGCAACCAGAGAGTTCAGGACAGCTGATATCGAGATATCCAGCAACCGAGCCTCGTGCAAAAGGAATTCCGAGCGGTTCTCATCCACTCTGGCCATGGCCAGTAAAGCCTTGGCCGCCCTGCACATCATGTCTACGCTAGGTGGTTCCAGAGGTGGGGGCTTCATGTGTATGAGGTTATGCTGGCTCTGCTGGTACTGCGCCATTGTGACCCCGTCCTCCAGGAAGCTTATCAAGTTCCCAATGCTTCCCTTCTGCACAGCTATTGCCCTTGCTGCTAGCGCATCCCCCTGGGCAAGGTTCGATAAAAGCGCCATGGACATTTCTCGACAGACTGGTTTTTTGCGATCCCCAATGTACCTAACTAACGTAGCATAGAATTTCTCCTGATGACTAAATGGAGGCATGGCCAAGATGAGGTCCACGTTGTTGTCCTGGATGCTGAGCTTACAGAGGGTCTCCAGCACAAGTCTTTGAGGCGACAGGACCGAGTTGGGTCCCACTGTGGGAAAGGGGTCTTGCGCCTCTGCGGATGGGCACACCATCCAGTGCAGCAAGCCATCCAGGATCGGCAAGCAGATGCTTTCCGTGTAAGCGGACAAGTCTAGCTGCCCCGAGATGTTGGCCAATGTGACCAGTGTGTTGTCCCGCAAGACCTCCAGGCAGTCCCACCACCACTCATCTTTGCTGCAGGCCACCCCCTTGTCCTCGTCCTCGTCCTTCTCGTAGGTCTGCGGCACTCGTTTTGTCTCTGGATGCTCGTGGTGAAGAAGAATCAGCTTCCCCAGGATCAGCACCAAGCCCGGATGTTTGGACATCTCTGCGTTGTTGCCAGGCACGAAAGACAAGCTGCGCACGATGTTGGACACGCAGATGCAGCGCCTGGCCAGCGAGTCTTGCCAGTGTGCGATGGTGCACAGCGGGGTCTCGTCCCGGCTCCTGGGCTCATCTTCCAGCAGCCTGATGTTCCGGTGGCTTTTGGCCTGCTGTATACCAAAGGGAAACTTGCTGCTTTCCGTCTGGGGTCCAGGGTTTGCTTCTTCGAGCAAGGCCCCCAGCCGAGCAGACAGGACATCATCGATGGTGGCTATGATGCTTTTCTCTGGCTGCTCTTCAGAATCACCTTTTCCTTCTGGCTCTTTCTTTCTACCTGTGGAGCTTAAAGGGGGAGGTGGGCGCCTGCGAGGAGGAATCTCCATCTTACTCTCAAAATGGGTCTGGATGTGCTCCGTGGTGTCACCGCCCCCCAGCTGCCAGTGCAGAAGCCCGCTGCTGAACTCCTGCGCGGCCCAGCCGGTCAGAGCGGTCCACCACAAACAGGTTGTTCTTCTTGACAATCTTTATGGGCAGCTTGTCAAACTTACTGGCCTGTCTGGGCTTCTCTTTGGGGGCTGTAGTGGTGTCTGGGGCAGTGAGGGTGGCACTGCTCTTTGCCTCGACTCCACCTTTTCGATGTCTTCCTCCTCTTCCTCCTCATCCTCCTCCTCCTCCTCGAGACCCTCAGTGTCTTCTTCCTCTTTCCCAGAATCTTCTACCAGGGACTGGCTGTCCTCTCCCTTTACTGCACTGTGACAGAGTGCTTTCTGGCTGGGGTCTCCCACTTCATACTCCATGAGAATTCCAAAAATGTCAATCAGGCATTTTCTAAAGTATTCTACTAAAAGTTCAAGAAATCCAGACAACTACAGGAGAGGAGAGAGAAGAGATACAGTCATGACATCACACTGGGACCACCTTTCTGGCTGGGTAGGACCACATGTGTGCTAGGTGAACTTCCCAAAGCCCACATCATGAACTCAGCCAACACAGGCACGCCTCCCGTTGCTGCTGACTTTCAACTCCCCCAACCTGAACCTGACTTCTTGCTCCACATTGCTAATGTCATCAATGAGGGAGGGCTCGGCTCTTCTTTATCCACCTGGTTTAGATACAGCACACTCATTATTAGAAGAGTAGGAATGTGGATGTTATAGACTCTTTCACCCAAAGTGACTCGTTCTCTTCTGTTATTTATCTGAGACTTGCTTGCTGGGATTTTTATGGTTATTATTCTTAGGTTTTTATGGTTATTTTTGTCTCAGGTGCCATAGGTTACCCTAATTTATATTCACTATATATTCTTTAGAGAAGATAATTTCAACTATGTGGTAGCTCATAAACACTGAAAATTAGAAACAAATCAATTTAGTCTTTGATAAATGAATTAAAATGTTTCCTAAAATGCAATTTTACATTTCAGTTAGTCACAGCTCAAGCTGAAAGACAAAAGCCACTAGGAGAGAGCCACCAATTGCAAGAGCAAGCTGCCAGATAAGGGCCCTTCAAGAAATAGGTCATAAAAAGTGTTTTCTCATGACAGACACCGGCATCACCACACTGTCCTGTTTACCAGCAGTGTCTTTTGGAAAGTGAGAAGCACCGACTCTGGCACAGTACTTGCTTTCAGGGTCCCAAAGAAACCGTTTCCAGGTAGGAGTCTGGATAACTGAAGCATACTTTTCCCCTGGGGAAAAGGGGAAGTTAAAAAAATGATCCTGAGTGTGAGAACATGTGACCAGCACAGTTCACCTATTATAAGGATGAAAGTTAATTACTCTAGTGAAGGCCAGATACATTTTAAAATATTTATTTTCTTTTAAAAGAGACTTTGTGTGACATTTAAGACCTTATTAATCTGCTTTCTATCAACTGAAAATCACCCTTCTGGGGCACATTACACTGAGGAATATATGAAAGAAGAAAGGGGAGGTGGGAGAGGATGGTCTTATTTCAGTGGAAGCAAGGAAAGTGCTCTGTTTTTAACAGAAAGCAGAGCATTGCTCATGTGCTCCAGGGAGAAGGGCCCATCCTGAGCTCCCCCCATCCAGCTGCCTTCCGCCCAGCTACTAGCAGCGCACCTGCTGGCGAGGCTCATTCTTAAAGGTGAAATAACTGCTTCAGAATAACCTGGGAAGAGGCAGAATAAAGGCGTAGACCTAGACAGAGGTTTGGCCACAAGACCAGGAAATTTCCAGCTGGAGGTAGGGTGGGGTGGTGAGGTTCACTGACCTCCTCTCTACTTCTATATACTTCATACATTTTCTGTAGCATACCATTTGTTGTTATATATGTTTTGATGAGCCTTTATTTTATTCATTTATATATGTTTGGTGCTGAAAATTGAATCCAGGCCCCCTAGGCAAGCGCTCTACTACTGAGCCACAATCTCAGCCCCTATTTGTTTTTAATTAACTGAAAGACATCACATCCCCCTGAAAAGTAGGGCAATGTTCCATTGGAACTAACCATTTTTCCAACCCTGATTCACTCTTAACTTTATGTTACATTTTGACTAATATTCCCTTTGGCCTGCTAACATTCATCTAAAGATTTAACTTGGCCACACCCCCCACCCACAGTCACTGTTTTCCTGAGAAGCACAGGTATGTGTATGTGTCACCTGACTGAAATGAGTATCACCGCAGATCACATTCTCAGGCAGCTACATACTGATCAATGTCGATTTATGACTACAATGATTAGAGAGGTTAGCTGATCACTACCAATCAACCTGGGCATCAGATCAGGTGTGTTGCACGACTGGATTTCATTTCCTAACACTCTAATCTGGCCACTGGCTAGTCTGGTGCCAGCTTGCTCACCTGGGAGAGATTGAAAGTAGCAACCGTGCTGTCATCATAGAGAAGGATGTTGATAGTGTCCAGAGCCCAAGTACTTTCAGCCAAAAGCCCTGATTTAAGGGACATCATCACATGCCATGCCTCAGGGGTAACTGAAAACAGGAAAGAATAAGGATATCAGTAAAATGAACTCTATGAATGAAAGGGCAGAAAGTAACAAAAGAATGAGAGGAAAGAAGTGGAGCACAGGGTTAAACAGATGCTCTGAGAGCCGAACATGCCCCTCTTCTAAGATTAAATGGAGGTGACAAGTTTTGCTAAGAAACGTCTGTTGTCTAAGATCTTTTTGTTGTTTTGCTGGTGAAACACGGACCACTGCTAGCCGAGATGGCTGGGCTAGGCACAGGGTCCTTTCTCATCTCGGGTATTTTACCACCTAACAGTCTGTAAGGATGCATTGGTTTCTAGTAAGAATGGGCCCGGAAGTGCTCCTGTCTTCTTTTGCATTCTTCACTCACAAATGTCTCTGGAAGGCTGGTAAGTATGCAGGACACAAAAGGAAAATTTAAATCCCAAATGGCACATCCTCAGATACAAAGTCTTGATATCCCCATGCTGTCTTCTTCTATTTTTGAGCTCCTGCTCAAGAACATGCTGCTGACAAATATAAGCACTATGATGGTTAGATTTCAGAGTGTGGTCTGAACCAAGGAATGGGAAATAAAAGGGCTGTATTTTTTCTTGTTTTCCTTATTCCTGTTCCTGAAGAAATAAAGTGATTAGATAAAGAATTATAAGATTTGCCTATGATGGGGCTGGAATGGACCCATTACTTTTCAATGGGAGCTGCTCAGGAGGCCCTGCAGGAGAGCATGGTGGGAGACCAGGACTGAGGAGGAGACCTGTTCTACTTGATGTGCCTGAGCCAAAGCTAGGAGGGTAGGAGGGGGTTTCTGGGCACCCATAGTACTGTGTCATGGGGGAGGGCACTGAACTCGTTCCTCCTTTGTTTTATTTTAAAAAATGTTTTAAGCTGTAGATGGACAAAATACCTTTATTTTTATGCAGTGCCGAAGAGTGAACTCAGTGCCTCACATGTGCTAGGCAAGAGCGTACTACTACCACTGAGCTACAACCCCAACCCTCCTCCTTTATTTTAATTCTATTTTTCAAACTTTCTAAGATAGATAGTCATATAGTATTTTTACATTAGAAAAGTCAAACTTTTTTTTTAATAAGGAACAAGCAACTCAGGAAGCTGAGACAGGAGGGTCATGAGTTCTAAGGATAGCCTCAGCCACTTAGCAAGGCCCAAAGCAACTCAGCAATACCATGTCTGTCTGTGTGTCTCTTTCTCTCTCTCTCTCTCTCTCACACACACACACACACACACACACAAACAAACACACACACACACACACACACAAAAACACAACCCCCCCAAACCAAAAACAAACAAACCAACAAACCACCAGGACAGGGGATATAGCTGGTATAGCCCCCTGGGTTCAATCCCTGTTATCCAAAAAAAAAAATAAATAACATTTTTCCCTAGGCTTCAGACAAGTACTTATATAACATATACTAAGAATTGTTAAACAATAATAAATATTTATTTAAACATACATATGTACACATTGTTTTTATATATATTTCTATATAAAAAATGGTGTGAAAGTGTCTGTATTTTCTCTCCCCATGTGATGCCCTTAGATATCAAAATGCCTTACTTTTTTCTCTCTACATATATATCTTCTTCATGTCCGTGACTAAAAACATCTTTAATGCATTAATTTAGAATCTTCAATTTTCTAATTGCTACAAATAATTTAAGTCAAGTGATTCTGAAATTTTTTTCTTATTCAACCAACATCTATTATTTCCCTTGTGTTAAGTAAATGCAAAAAAACTGTGTACTCCCAGACATTCCAGATCTCTAATGAGCATTTACACTCTCTTGAAGGCTGAACAAGTGACATCCGCTTCAACTGAAGTAGCTCCCTGGGCCACATTTGCCAGTGCTGGGCAGATTATGTCAAATCCACGGAGCACACAGCAGCCGGCTCCAGGTACCATATCTACGGATGCCGGCCAAATCTCCACTTTTTCCCATGGCAATTCACAGTGTTGTTACCAAATCAGAGTGGCATGCCTTCAAATTCTCAGGGTCACCCTTAGCATTTCCATGACCTCACAGTGGGGTTTGTTAGCACATGATGTAGGGATTAAGTGGTTTGGTTAATGTCAAATCCTTAAGCCTGAAACACAGTATAGACTTACTGAGGATTCCCTGACCTCTTATTAAATAAATATTATATTTATAAAAATCTTTATTTTTTAAGGTTTATTTTTATGTGGTGCTGAGGATCAAACCCAGTGCCTTGCTCACATGTGCAAGGCATGCACTCTGCCACTGAGTCACAACTTCAGCCCCTGACCTCCTATTTGAAGCTCTAATCTCCACACAACATTCACACCTAAAAATACGACATCAACTCAAGTTCTTCTCCAGCAACATCTTAATTTGTATGGTTTCCAACTATTGCTCTTACATAAAAGCATTCTGATAATTTGCACTCATAAGTACTTATCTTATGAGGCTGGGGATTGTGGCTCAAGTGGTTGTGCGCTGGCCTGGCATGTGCGAGGCACTGGGTTCGATCCTCAGCACCACATAAAAATAAATAATAAAGATACTGTGTCCACCTAAAACAAAAATATTTTAAAGAAAACTTATCTTACTAATATCAACAAAAATTACATCAATTAAAATTAAAATTCTAGGCCAAATTATATGATTATATTGAGTGCATATATGAATATGTAGCAATAATCCCACCATTATGTTCAACTATAATGCACTCATAAAAACAATGTGGAAAAAAAAATTCTAGACTTCAACTGAAATTCATTTCCAGAACAAATCTCTGTAATTCTTACCAATATCTTTGGAGGTAATCTTTCGCCTTTGCTTCAGGACTGGTTGTGATGCTTCCACTGAGCCAGGAGGAAGGGTGATCTCCCTTCTGATTGGGGGTGGCTGGGGGGGGTGGCCCAGTGACCTGGGACGTGGGGACTGTAGGCATGACCTTCTGCATCTTCATGGTGGGCAGAAAGGGGGACTTGCTTAGAGACATGTGATTCTCCAGAAAGCGCTGGAAGGAAGCCGGGCTGGGCGCCCTGGAGATATGGTTTGGCAGTGATGGTGGTGTCTGGTAGGATGACTGAGGTGGGCGCGTGATGGGCTGCATGGAGGCGAAGATGACATATAAGGCTGGCATTGGCTGACGTGAGAAGGCCACTGGCTCTTGTGATTTATCCTCTGATCAAGTACCATCAAGTCATCCGTGCAGCTCATGCCTGGATAAGGGGGAGCCTGTGCAGGGCCGCTGGGGCCCTGCCTGTTTGGGTAGGGGTAAGGCATATCATTACATGCTGCCCATATGTTCTGCTGAGGCCCTTCACCGGAGGATGCCTGCATGGGGCCGCCCAGCATCTGAAGTGGGATTCCGTGGGGCTGCATCTGGCCTGGGCCCTGCATTCTCTCTCTGTTGTAGGGGTATGGATACTGGCCCTGAAGGGGCCTCCGGTCCGGGCCAGAGTAAGAACTTCCATACTGGTTGTACATCTCTTGCTGCTGATTGCCATACTGCATGTTATACATGTCTCCCTTGTGGCACTTGGCTGGAGTGCATCCAAGTGCATCCATGTGGCATTTTTAATTCTGAAATTTATATAAAGTCAAATCATGCTGGTGTGCTCTTAGAGGTATAATCACCCAAGCTCAAATTATGCAAAATAGTTATTACCTGGTGGTAATGTTCATTTCAAGATGAACATGGGAAGCTCCTACATAATGAGAACTAACAATTTGGGGCTGTTTCCATGTCACATAATGCCTTGTGTCACACACTCCAAAGAGGGTTTCCAAAGTTTGTTTTTACACGTTGGAAATTTTCTGTGGCAGAAACAAAAGCCTCCTCTCCTTGAAGCATGGTGACAGTGCAGCCTCAGCACACAGGCGGGTGCTGGGTGGGGCTTGAAGCCACACTGAGAAACAAAAGGCTGGCCCACAGGAGAGCACTGAGGAGCCCAGGGCCACTAGAAGTTCCAGGGCCAAAGAGATGTCTTACAGAAAAGTCTCCAGACAGAATTCAGCTCCCCAGGCTGTGACATCATGTCACCCAGTGTCCAGCCCCAGCAGTACCTGTCACTAAGCTGGGAACTCTGGGGACCAGTGCTAGTCAGGGTGGGTGGGAATCTCTGGTTGGGAGGGAGTGAGATGCTGAGATTTTAATTAGTACTTGTTTTACCTGAAAACTGTTTAAGATCAGATGGCTCAATAATACAAGTCACTGTATGTATGTGTGTGTGTGTGCACGCATATATAAAATACACACACATATATATTCTATTATTATTACATATATCTCTCCAAAAAACCCTAAATGTTTAAAAGCTACTTTGTGATAAAATTTTTTTAAAAAATCCTCTATTATGCAAGAGGTCTTTCATCTGAAAGGTTGTTTAGAAATAGCGAGGTCCTATGTTTTTGAAAAGCCACCCAGAGGCCCAAGCCTTAGCATCAACTCTGACAGCTGCATGGGGTTTGTACAGCTAAATAGCAATGGCCACCGCCAACTTGATTATGGGGCATTAATATCTTAGTTTTTTAAAGACAAATTAACTTTTACTATATAACATTTTGAGTTTCCTTTTCTATATATTCTTCAAAACACTGACAAATTTCTGTTTTACAACAGCTTTTGACACAAGAGTATACAGTTGTCCCATGGTATCTGCAGGGGATTGGTTCCATGACCCCTGTGGACACCAAAATCCAAGAACACTCAAGTCTGAATACGGTGCAGTCTTTGCAAATAACCTATGTACTGCCTCCTGTATACTTTAATTCATCTTTAGATTATTTCTAATACCTATACAATTTTAATGAATGCTTTATAAATTGCTATCTCTATTGTTTGGGGAATAATGAGAAAGAAGCATGTACATGTTCTGTACAGATACAATTTTTTTAAAGATACTTTCAAACATTTTTGGTCTGTGGCTGGCTGAATCCATGGATTTGGAACCTACAGACAAGAAGCCAACTGTACACTATGGAACCTCTTCACAACACACCTCACTCTCCATTGGTCTTGTCATCGTTTGTAAGAATTAATGTATTTAACTTCATTTAACATGTAATATTTATTTCACAATATTATATAATAAGAGCTATGTTTAATTACTGACTCCCAAATTCCAGAAGTACTTTTTAGTATTAAATACATCCTGAATGTTCAATAAATGCTAATAATTTTGGTTATAATTCCTAAAAATCTTCAGAAGTAACACAAGTTGAGTTTCAGATTCTCAAAGAGGAATAGAGAACACAAGGCCCCACACCCACTTGCCAACTCATCGGCTTCTGGGGATACAGGCCAGGCTGGTGTCCTCCATATGGTGGCTGTCCTGCTGGAGGACCTTGGCCTGGATACTGCTGCCCATAAGGTTCATGCCTGGAACAAGGCATTCAAAGGAAACTTAATGCACAAAGGACTTGGGATGAGCACAGCATGAGCAGTCCATTTTGGATACTCTACCCCCAGTGGTGCTGCCGTTCCTCTGTCACACACTGTTCCCCACAGCCTTACTGGGCAGCAGCTGCTGTAGCTTTTAGCAAGAAGGAAGGGAACACCCATTTCGGGAGTGCTGCCAAACTCCTGGTTTGGGATGTTGCTAATAGGTGTGAGAGAAATACCGGTTGAACAGGCAGCACCTGTGGGCACCTGCCCAAGCCTTTGGGGCAGAAGCTCCGCCTCCCACTGAAGCTCACCCAGGAAGTGTCACGGACGCCATGTGAGGCACCATGACAGCAAGAAGCAGAGGAACCTGGGTCTCAAGTAGTGTTGGTAGAAGTGCTGCCACATGCAAAATGGTCTACTTTTTACTTTCTCATTTTGAATAAAAATGTTTAAGTTTTTAAAGGTCAAACCTAATTCCAATGATGCTGATACAGTCACAAAATTTCATAGTTCTATGACCTGAAAGTCTACGGAAAAAAAACAACAATGACTGAAATGTACTCCTATTAAGTCACAACCTGGAAATAAGTAATACATTTATTTCCAACTGCAACTATACAGAGAAATTGTAAATACCACAAAATAGTATGTTCTCAAGGGCAACAGATTTGAACTCTTGAAAAATAAGTTGGTTTAAATTAATAAATTGAATCTTGTAAGAAAGAGAGTAACAAAATTGAATATATTCCTAACATAATCAAGGAATAAGAAAAAAATAAATTTTTAAATATCAACAGGTAAAAAAGACAGATTTTTTTAAACTACTATGATTATCTAGAAATAAAGAAATATAATTGACATGGATAAAAATCTAAGTAACATTTTTCAGAAAAGCAAACTTAATGAAGTAAATCTCATGTGGTTGAACCAGAAAAGCATATGTACTGGAAATCGTCTAATAATATATGAAAATGTTCTTGTAATCTTGTTAATAAAATCAGTCAGTCAGTTTTAACTGGGTCTTAAACTCAAACGAAAATCCTGATCAGGCACACTAAACATTATAATGGCCAACTGATTGAGGCATATATATATGGCCAGGGTTAACAACTAGAAGAACAAATTCTTCAGCCACTATGAGACAGTGTTTTGCTACTTGGGCACAACATAGCTATATACTCTCAAGAACCGGTGTGCAGAAAATGTCAGGGAGAAACCTTACCTAGTAAAACAGCAATCTTCCCAACTTCCTCCCTCTGATTAAACTAAAGAGCACCCCGTGTGTGGAGGGTGAGAGGGGCCATCTCAGCAGGTGGTCCCTGGGCATATGCACCCCCAGATCCTGGAGGAAGTGGCCTGAGAGCCAGCTCTGCTCTGTGAGTGGCACTCCACTCACACTCTTTCATTGCTTCCAGTCTCTCCTCTTTTTTTCCTTTGAAGATCAAATATGACATTAAAGCCTGAGTGCTTCCCTGGATGGGAGGGAGCGAACACTCCCACAAAGGGGAGGGCATATTGAACCAGGGGCACAGGGGAGGGTTCTCATCACAAAGAAAGCTCCCCCGTGCCCCTGCTGTAGGGCAGTTTATGATGACCTCTCTCTGACATCTCAATGGCTCTCTTCCTTCTGGGCTGGTCCTGTGGCCTAACTGGCCACTTCGATGACAAGATGGCTTCCTTTAGAGAGGCTCATGTAGGCCACGTGGCGGGCATTCTCAGAACTGTTTATCAAGGAGTAATGTGCACTCTCTTTTTAGAAGGAAGAGTGAAAACATCAGAAGGAGCAACATCTGGAAGACCTTTCCAGAACACCCGAAGCATGACACTACAACCCTCAGACCTTCCTTAAGAAACAGAGTGGGGAGGAGAGAGCTGGTTCTGCAAAATCCAGGAGTCTGGTAGCTCCCAGAGAAGTCACACCTGCTGCAGCCGGGCCACCTCACTGTGGTGACAGTGACCACCTCAGAGAGGGAAGTACATGCTGGGTGCAGCAGTGTGGCATGGTGTGCTGAGGAGTGGCCTTGGGTATTGAGTTCACAGGAGAAGCCTCTAGCAGCAGCCAGAAGAGCCCCAAATATCTTATTTATGCTATGAATTTGCTTACAAAAGTACAAAGCCATCTGGTTGCCTGGGGACAAGGTCCTTTTTTGGGGTCCTGCTGTGGCTGTCCCTGAAGGCAGCCAGCTGACAATCACCTGGGGATCAGTGGCAACTAGACAGGAAGGGCCACTGGGCTGCCCCAAGTGGCTCAGCGCCAGGGCTCAGGAGAGTAAGTTAGAACAGCATTTCTCCTGATTCTTCTCGTCTTCCTTTTGAAAAATACTCACCTCCGGTCATAAGTGACCCCATAGGGAAACTGCTGCCGCTGACCCATGCTCAGGTTGGACACGGCCCCTGCGGGACTCTGGCTGTACACGTCCTGCATGCTGCTGTTGGGCATCTGGCCTTGCATCAAAAACGGCTTGCTACTTCAAGGCACTGCAATATTTGAAGAAAAGGCATAAAATGAGGCATCTGCAAGTTAACTCCTTCTAGGAGTCTGCCCCATGTCCACATGGCACACCACAATACTAATGACAGAACCCAGTGTCTGAAGTCAGGTGGGTCCTGGTGGGGCAGAACCCTAAGATGTCCCCAAAGACACCTCTGCCACCCCAATGTGTACCTTAAATGACTGCCTTGCTTGGAACATGACGGAGCCTTGAAACAGCATGGCTTATGCTGCCCCTGATTATGGTGTATTAGGTGCTAAGAGGAATTTCACAGGTGTAATTAAAGTCACTAATCAGCTGTGAGTTAACCATAAAGGAGAGTATCCAGGTAGCCCTTCAAATCCCTGGCTAGAGGCTGGAGATGGAGCCAGTCTGAGACCTTAGGTTGTCCTTAAGCCACTGCCCCGCTGAGAGGAGGCAGGGATCAGTCAACAAGCCAGTGGTCAACCAGGCTTTAACCACAGGAACTGAATTCTGTCAACAACCTGAATTAATTTGAAAAGGACCCAGAGCCTGACTCAGAGGGAGTCCTGGCGACACCTTGACTCCAGCCTGAGGAACCTTCACCTGTTATGCAGCAACCAGCAACCCACTCGGGGCCCAGGTCCATACCAGTGAGGTCTAAGTCTTAACTATACAAGAGGCCACTCAACATCTCGTGGCATAGCTGTGAGGAAGACAATAAAATGTGTGTACACAGTGAGTTCCAATGTGAGGGAGAAGACCTGAAGACCTCAACATGAACACCCATGCACAGACTCTTCCAAAATCAGAACAGAGAAAATCACCAGAGTTAAGAATAGCTCCAGATGGGCTGGGCCCTGGCTATTTCTAACAGAGGTAGCCTGCCAATAAGCCCCTGCATGCAAATCTGCATCAGCTCAGCTGAGGAAATGGGACCAAGTCCAGAAACGAGCCTTCAGGCAAATTAAACATTCTAATGCAAACTTTAACTGATACATCATACTTTCTTCATTCTATGATGGTTGCTTTTATGTTGGGCGAGGCAGACGCTGACTAAGTTTGTGAGCTCAGACATCTGTTGGCTGGCACTGAGGCGAACCCGAAGCCGCCTCGGGACCAAGGCCTTCACGCACCGTGCACTTCCTCCTACTTGACGGAAGATTGCACTTCAAGCCTGGAAGAACCAGTTTTGAGATTACTTTCCATTTTGTAGATGTGAAAACAAAAATATCAAGTAGCATAATTAAAATTAAATAGCTTAATTCCTAGATACACAAAAAAATTTCTTAAAAACCAATAGGAAAAAAGACAAAACTGGACAAACCCATTCAAAGAAAAGGAGAAACAAATGAACAATCAACAAGTGACATGTGAAAAGATGTGGGAGCTCACTAATAATTAAAGAAATCCAAGTCAAAACGATCACAAGGCCTTTTCCCCACAGTCTGGCAAACATTAGAATGAATGATATTAATCATCCCTGGTGGGGGTGGGAGATCCACTCTCTTACACACATGCTGGGAGTACCCGGAGTTCTCAATACCTGCTAAGGGAGGCTACTCTTCCACAACCCCAAAAAGCACATCTGCCGATATTTGGCCTGTGAAGTCTCCTCCCTAGTGACTTTGAGCTGGATCACGTGATTAGTATTGACCAGTGGGGCTCTGGCCAATGGGTACAAGCAAATTCTTGCAACTGGGACATGTTCTTTTGGAAACTCCCTTTGGAGTCTTATCTCCTTGAGCCCCATCTATCATGTCATGGGGACCAAGAAGTTAGGCAAAAATTTCCTGTGGAGGAGTCCCCAGCCCAAAGCTTCAGGAGTCTTCTGTAGAAACTGGCCACTCAGGAGACACCACTCACAGAGCTCCCAATCTAGCTGTCAGATGCTGGAAGCCACCTCAGTGTCCTGGCTGACAACATATGGAGCCAAGAGCAAGCCAGCCTAACACAGCCACGAGACAGTGAAGACACTGCAAAGTGGTGCTGTTGAAGCCACTAAGTTTGGGGGTGGTTTTTTGGATCATAGATTACTGAGTCAAGGAACAAAACAAACAAAATAAAACTTCCTGTCCTTTGAACAATCTGAGTGAGGGACAGATTTGCAGAAACACTGTCACAAGTGCTTCGAATTCAACAGCCACTGCATCACTGTTCACAACAGAAAATATTAGGAACTAACCCATCCAACTCTAGAGCATTAGGTGTATCTATTCCATTACAAAAAGCAAGTAGAGCTATGTATTCAGATATTACAGATACTCAAAATAACTACTTAAGCCACATACAAACACCATGATCACTTGTTCAGGATCGGTACCTCAGGAATAAGGCAAAAGCCTGGCACTTGGGTTCACCATGCTGCCACACCATGGGTTGGCAACTCCCACAGCAGCTGTCTCCGGGTGGCAGCCATGACAAAGAGCATGTTTTCCACTGAGAGTGGTCTGGTCAGCTCACTGCCAAGTTCCCTTACAGAACGAGACAAGTAAAGAATGTAAACTGCACTGAATAGGAATCGGGCTGTAAAAAAAATCTATTTCCTGTGGTTTTCTATATATCTGTTTTAATTTGGGATTAAAATACAAATTTTTCCATATTATTGTCATATTTTCAAAGTCTAAAAGTGGGATACGGACACCAAAATTTCAGCAAGTGAGCTGAAATATACTAGGGATTGTTCTAGTCATTGTCTACATAGCTGATGAAGCACACTATATATCTACCTAGTGCCTGGCAAGGTAACCCCAAAATCACTACCCCAACCCCCAAATTCATTTTTAAAGCATGAAAAGCTATAGGTATAAGGAACAAGACAAATACTACTTTAGCTAACAGCAGATAGATAGGAGAGTGAAATGGTCCACAGTAGATTTTGAGGCCAGATTTTGAATACTATTGAGTACTATTAACTGTCACTCCTACTATCACTCCTACTACTATTATTATTTTGATACTAGGGATTGAACCCAGGTATACTTTCCATCCTTAGTACTTTTTAAAATTCTGAGACAGGGTCTGAATAATTTGCTGAGGGCTTTGGTAATTTGCTAAGGCTGGCTTCAAATTTGCAATCCTCTCGCTTCAGTCTCCGCAGCTGCTGGCAATACTAATTTTTCCCCATATTGTTCTCATATTTTCAGAGTCTAAAACTGGGATACGGACACAAAAACACTGACAAAATGTTATATCTAGCCTTTTGTATCACTATGAAACATATCTACCTTTAACATGCACCAAGCTTTTGAATTTCTGAGCCTACAGATTATTGTATGGTCTGCAAAATGTTTACTTGGAATAAGTAGCCCTGAAACCTTTGAAAGGAAAAAGTAGAAATTATCTTTGCTTTATGTTTTCTGAAATATCATAAATCTCAGTTGTTTAATGGTATATACCCAATATTTAAATTTTGGGGATTCTTCATTTTTCCTTTCACTAGTTCAATACTAAAAAAATTTGTACTTTAATCCCAAATTAAAACAGTTAAATGGAAATCCACAGGAAATAGATTTTTTTTACAGCCCTATCCTTATTCAGCGCAGTTTCCATAATACTTGTGAAAACCATAAACATAAAGCTTCAAGGTTTATGTTTCTCTCTATTTAGACAATATAACAGCACAGATTTCCTTATTAAGGAATCCCAGAGTTAAGTGCTTCCATAAAAATATCATTCACTATTTCTGAAATGTTTTTCACTCATGTTTGCATCGTGTCTCAATTTCACAGGACCCAGCTGTATTTGGAAGGATGACAAAAAGCAAACTTCCAGGTTTTCTGCTTGGGGCTGACATGCTGGGGGAGAGCCAGGACTTTATGTGGACGCAGCCTGGGAGAAACCTGCCCAGCACTCCTGGACTCCTCCAGGGGTTCGCCCAACCCTCCCGCTCTCTGACTCTCAGTCCCACAGCTACAGATTGTCCCTGTGCTCAGGATTCCAAAGTCACACCCTGCACCCACCACCCATTCTTCACCACCTGGACACAGTCACAGTGATGCTGGATTTCCCTCACTGTCCTGTTCCTCTACCAGCGCCTCCAGCCATCAGCCTTTGGCTCTCAACCCCACCCTCCCAACGGACTTCTGACTCCACTCACTTCTCTCAATACATGCACCATGAGATGGTCAGTTATTTATGTATAATTTACTTTTACCAAAAAAATCTAGTCATGTCACTTCCCCATTGAACACCCCTTACATGGCAAAGAACTAAATCTTTCCATCTGCCATGAAGGTGGAGGGCCTGTCCCTGTCTGACCTGGATGCCTCAACCTGCCCACATTCACTATGCCCCAGGCAGCTGCCACCTCTACAAATATGCCCAGCAACGTCCTGAGGGGCTCCTTCCTTGTCCTCAGATATCTGACATCTCAGAGCCCTCAGAACCACACAATCTCAGTAGCTTTCCCTCCCTTTCATTGCCCCAACCTCTTGCTATCCTTTCTTTTTTTTCCCCTTTCTTCTACCAATCATAATCTTATAAGCCATTTGAGGCCTAACCTCCCCCCTCTTAGGAGTGTCAGTTCCTTGAGGGTAGGGCATGCATGATTTATCCTACCTAGAACCTAGCACTGTGCCTGGGTCAGACTAACAGGACAGCACCACTGCTGCTAGGTAGTACTGATCGTGCTTGCTTACCAGGCACCCCTTATTCCTCTACAGGCTTATGAACGGGAACTCAATTAATCCTCATGACGCCTCTGAGGCAGGTCCTATTACTTTCCCAATTTCTAGATGAGGAAAATAAGGCACTAAGATGCTTAACATATTTCCCACAAACAGAAGGGTGGGAAAGTTGGGGGCTGCCAAACCCAGAGAGCACACGCTTCTACCTGTTCTGAATGGACAGGTAAGTTGGCAATGGAATAGCAGTGCGAAGAGTGTCCTTAGGCCTGCTTATGGGCAGAGGCCCCTCTGCATGTACCTTTTCTCATTCCACCAAAGGGGTCCTTGTTGGGTTCATAGGGCATTCTTCCCATCATGTCTGGCATGCTCATGCCCTGCTGGTATGGGGCGTTTGGAGTCATTGAGTTCTGTTTTGGGAATGATGAATCACTCACGTCGGAGAAAGGGTCGTGCACACTGATTGTACTGCTTCTGAAGAGATGCAAACAATGAAAGCTAAAATCAGGCACAGGTAAATGCAAATCAAAACTACACTGAGATTTCATCTCACATCAGTCAGAATGGCAGCCATCAAAAATACAAATAATAATAAATGCTGGCAAGGATGTAATGAAAAAGAAACACTTTCACAAGTTGGTGCAAGTCATCTTACTACAGTGATATATGCATACCCATGTTTATACCTGAACTATGGAACCAGACTAGGTGTCCATCAATGGATGAATAGATAGGGAAAATGTGGTATATGTAAAATGTGGTATATGTAAACAATGGAGTTTTATTCAACCACAAAGAAAAATGAAATTATGTCATCTGCAGGAAAATGGATGGAACTAGAGACCACTGGTGAAATAAACCAAACTTAGAAGGCCAAGGGTGAAATTAAGAAAGTTGGAGGGGATCTCATGTAAATTAAAGGGAAATCAGTAAAGGAGAGAGACTGGGATGGGAGGTATGCAGGGAGGAGTGAAGTGCTGGGGAGTGATACTGGCCAAATTATGTTGCCATTGTGTACATGTATGAATACGTAACAACAAATCCCACTATTATGTACAACAATAATGTACCAATAAAAAAATGGAAAGAAAACAAAAAGTGAAAGCTTAATGATAATAGTAGGAGTTAATAAACCAATCTTGAAATTTACCAATGCAAAACCATCCAAAATAAATTACATGAAAAAAGCTAATAATAATCAACATTTAAAAATTCACTAGAAAATAAAATAAAATAAATAAAATAAAAACTCACTAGAAATACTATTTCTTCATTTGGTGAAGTTTGCTCCTGAAAAATCAAAAGATAAATCTGATTCTGGATGGGTCATAGTTCTCTGAACATACCTTCCACCTTGCATTGGGGTCATCTGTCCATGAGGAGTGGAGGCTGGGGTGGGTGGCTTCAGGTCGCCTGAAACCTCTGCCATGGAATTGCTGCCAGTTGACTGGGGAATCTGTGGGCCTTGCAAAGATCCTGAGTTAGCTGGCAGTGGGCAAGGGAAAATGGAGAAAGAAAGCAAAGGTTGCCAAGTGGCTGGTTTTAGCTTTTTATGTACATAAAAGAAACAATTTAAAATAATGCACATTGATTGAAATAGTATCAATAATGTCCATGTATGGATATGTAACAACAAATCCCCTATTATGTATAGTTATAATGTACCAATAAAAAAAGGACAATACAAAGAAACAGTACAAATATCCACTGAAAACAGTCAGTAAAATTAGTTGCTTCACATTGTTTATAGTGAAAATTATACTGATCCTTGATAAGATTATTTTTGAGTAAAATATGTGGGCATATACTTCATTTTTGAGTCATAAAACATTTATACCTTTTGACTGGGTAATTGCTTTCCTAAGCATTTATCCCAAGAAAATAATAAAAAGAAGGCTTTAGGCAGAGCAATGTTTATTCCAGTGCTATCTATCTAGTCTAAATGTAAATAAAGGAAAACAGGATAAAATTTTTAGTACAACAATTGGCACACTATTGTGCTGTTTAAAAAAAAAACAAATTAGAAAACAGTTGAGAGTGTTGGGGAATGAGAAATTTTTTAACAGGAAAAGAAATAAGAAATGATACAAAGTATCAATGAGCCTTCTGTTATTCTAACACCCTCTCAACACCTGCGTGTCTAAGCACAGCCCTTAACAACTCAGTTGTTTTTAGAATTATAAAATCAGATTTATCACGAAAAAACACAAGTTATTCTGGTTTGGAGTTCTTTAATGTTGCTGCTGAAGTTCTGAGATTTTACTTTAAAGGCTCCAGCTTTATCGGGCATCATGGTCCTTAACATGCTGGATGTTCGGCAGACATTGGTTTCACATATTGACTGGGTACGGGTGAGGTGCCAACTGAACTCCAGGTCTTTTCTACACTTGGGTACAGAGTGTAGCAAACTGACAGGCAGGTGACAGCCCTGCCCTCTCAGAGTTCACAGTCAGGGCGTTCACAACTGGAACTGAGGGCAGGCAGGGTGGAGCTGACTGGAAAGGAGAACATTTGCTGTTACTGTTTCTGCTTCCTTTCCAATGAAATACTCAGGACTCACTATGATTAGCATTATTCACATGTCCCTGCCCAGAAAACGGAGGTGAAACAAGTACCCAGATTACAGGGCACACTGTGAAGGAGGCAGAAATGGGATCGAGTAGAAGACTTCTTGTTAGAAAGACTCTCTCTAAGCACAGACCTTCTGGCCGGATTACAGACCTGCCTGGCCCTTGGTTGGACTGGTCACAGGTTGTGCTCTATGTGCCATCCACCCTGCATGCCTGGCACATAGAGACTCGAGATTTCTCGGACATGAGGGAAGACTATCTCTACTTTTTTTTGGACTATCTCTACTAACACAGGGATTTATTTTATTTATTTTTATGTGGTGCTGAGGCTCGAACCCAGGGCCTCACACGCACTAGGTGCATGCTCGACTGCTAAGTTACAACCACAGCCCCTAACACAGGCATTTTGAGGAAAAAAATTAATGACTGCTTACAAATAAAATTTTGGCAAAACCGGGATATGCATATTGAGCAGGTAGGTCATAATAATAAAAGGGGTAAGGCAGTCTTATAAATATACGAGGGCATTATTTTTCCCTTTACAAGGGGGAGATATGAACTGCAGTAGAGGGGGTAGAGAGAGAAGAGGGGAGGGGAGGGGGGGGAGGGGGATAGTAAAGGATAGGAAAGGCAGCAGAATACAACAGACACCAGTATGGCAATATATAAATCAATGGAAGTGTAACTGATGTGATTCTGCAATCTGTATATGGGGTAAAAATGGGAGTTCATAACCCACTTGAATCAAAGTGTGAAATATGATATATCAAGAACTATGTAATGTTTTGAACAACCAACAATAAAAAAAAAGAAATAGAATAAATAAATAAATAAATAAACAAATAAACAAACGAGGGCAGTCCTGCAGACCAGCCGCCCCCAGGGCTTCAGATGAGAAACCGCCTGCTCCTTAAAGCAAGCAGGCTCCCCACAGCCTTCCTGAAACCAGGCGCACAGGCTGTGATTACAGAATGACCCTTATGTACAAGTACTCACATTTACAGCTAATAAAATAAGAAAGAAAAAAAAAAGGAAAAATTCTCTCTTGCCAGGGTTTTCCCCTTTCCTTTCAAGGGGGAAAAAAGCAGCCTTTAGGAGGAGGCAGGTCTAGCTCTCTAGGACATCACTACCTTTTGCCAGAAGCTACAAATTTATACTCTAAAGTAAACAATGGAAAGGTTACTGAAGGTTAAGTACATTCACAGCTTCACAGAGAACAGCCAGGCTCCTAGCTGGGAAGATAATTTACACAGCACTGAACGGTGCCATAGTTCTGATGGGAGGGACGTGGGGAGGAGGGTGAGGAGAACAGCAGCTGATGTGTCCCAGGTCTGGTGACTGGAGGTCAACCAGAGGGCACCTTTGTTTATACCCCAACCCCTTTCTCATTTATCTTCCACTGAGGATTCCCTAGTTGGATCCATGACAGGTTTTGTGACATCACCTGTCAACTAATAATAGAAATTCAGTCAGCCACCTGCCAGCAAAGATGGATGGGTTTTTGGTTACAGCCTTACTAATTGAATGTACAGCTTCTGTGCCTGGTTCTCCATAGAGCCATTCATCTCCCTCCACCCTCTGGCCTGCTGGGGCCACCTGGTTGGTGGTTCATTGTGCCTGGCTGATGTCTGGAACTGCTCTGTGATACTCCATAGGTTCAGTAATGGAGACCCCTTGGTGCCTTTAGAGATGCAGACCACAGTTCAAGGCCTTGTCCAGGTTCCTGTGGGCACACCTGGGTGTCTGGTGTGCCTATGCAATGTATCCCCAGAGGTGAAGAGGTCATGCCACCAGTGACCGACTATACAGATATCTTGAGACACAGAAGCCACATCAAATCAAAGCTGTACCAATGCAATGCTCTTAGGATACAGCCAAGTGATTTAGATTTTTCTTTTCATTTCTTTTTCTTCGTACTGGGGATTAAACCCAGGGGCACTCCACCATTGAGCCACATCCCCAGCCCTTTTATATGTTTCTATTTAGAGGCAGGATCTCTTTGATTTGCTTAAGGCCTTGCTAAACTGCTGAGGCTGGCTCTGAATTTGTGATCCTCCTGTCTCAGCCTCCCCAGATGCTGGGATTACAGGCATATGGCTGTGATTTAGCTTTTTCATTTGGTTCAGAGACTATTTGGACAAAAATCTAGAATGTTTCTTGGGAATCATTTAGTTTAGTTTACCTGGATGTGCTGATAGAATTAAACTGGAATCATGTTCTTCTTTTTTTGGTACTGGGCACTGAACCAAATGCGGCTTACCCACTGAACCACATCCCCAGCCCTTTTTTATATTTTATTTAGAGATAGGGTCTCTATGAGTTGCTTAGGGCTTGCCAAGTTGTTGAGGCTGGTTGTGAACTTGTGATCCTCCTGCCTCAGTTTCCTGAACCTCTAAGATTACAGGTGGCGCTACTGCATCCTTCTATAATTGTGGGTTTTTTTTTTTAAGTATTTTTAAAAAATATATTAAAATATTTGATGGATTTTTATTTTATTTATTTTTATGGGGTGCTGAGAATCTAACCCAGTGCCTCATGCATGCTAGAAAAATGCTCTACCACTGAGCCACAACCCCAGCCCTATAATTGTGTTCTTAATGACTTCAAAGAACACTTCTTTTTTGCTGAAAATTAGATGAAAGATTATGGAATAATCTTTTATGAGATACTGACATGGGGAATAGTTAGGAAGATTTTTTAATTTCCTTCTTTGGCAATACAAATGTTTCAGAGATACTCTCCTTAGTGGTGGCATTAGGCCCAGACAGGCCACCAGACAGGTGCATGGACAACTGATGCAAGGTCTGACTTCGGATGTGAGGATGCCACTGCTCACTACCCTCTGGCCAGTCTTTGTGGGGTCCACAGAACTCAGCACGGTGCTCTCCTAGCTGGCCACTGAATTCACAATCAAGGCCAGGAAGCTCTGTTTTCACTGCCTCCTGTATCACAGGCAGGACCCCAGCTCCATCTGATCCAAAGGGTGCATGCACAATCTAACCTCTTTTGTTTAGCTCAAATGTAATGCCATCCTAAAGGCAGCAGTTTTAGAAAAGGGGAAGGAAAGAGCCAGCAGTTAGAACAGGCCTCCACTTTCTGGAGGATCTAGACTGTGGTGAGGCTTCAGTGCTTGGCTGAGGCATGCTGGGAGAGCAATCCCCACACAAGCAGACTGTTCAGGGACATGC
Organism: Callospermophilus lateralis; assembly: GCF_048772815.1. NCBI lineage: Eukaryota > Metazoa > Chordata > Mammalia > Rodentia > Sciuridae > Callospermophilus > Callospermophilus lateralis. Next base: position 408,055 of record NW_027511202.1, on the reverse strand, counting down.
TCCTTCCCTTGGATCTTTGCAGACATCACCACTTTTTTCCCTGCACCCCACTGAGTTTTTATTTTGGAGAAATAGTTTCAGAGCTGTTTGTGGCAAGCTTCTTTCATTCTGTGAACTCAATGTAACATGCAATTTAAAAAATTAGATTTCCCAGTTTTTCAGAAACACCCTAAGTGACAAAGGCTCAAGATTTTTAAGGGTGGGGTCAAAGAGGAGGATTCCTCCTTATACTTGGAACCTACAGGTCTAAATCTAGGTGTATTTTCTACAAGTGTACTCCAGGCTGAAAAGTGTTTACGTGAGACGGCTTGACTGGCAACCTTAGATACCAGCTTTGCCATCCAGACAGGAGCTGGAGGCAATCATCAAAAGGGAACAACTCCCTTCTCTGCCTTCTAGGTATCAACCATTTATCTGCTACAAAGACATTGTCATACAAGCTGAGGCATTTGTGGGTTCAGTGAATGAGCTAGAGTCAAACACCCCAAATCTGACCTCCTGTGGCCCTGCTGCGTGGCTATGAGGAACTTAGCTTCTTCCTGCCTTTGCTTTCTCAGGGGTATCTAACAGCATCAAGAGCCAGGATTGATACGAAGGCAAAGTGATGAGCATGCTGAAAGCTCTTGGCCCACTGTATACAACCAGAACAGAGCAACAGCTTTGCTCAGAGTAGGCTGTGCTAACACCAGCAGTGTGTGTAGCCTCTGTCTCCTGTGTAGGGACAGGGAACAGCACAGCAAAGTCACTGATGAAAGTCACTGGGCTTGGAAATGTCCTCTGTAATGACGAGTTGCCAAAAACAGAATTGGTGGGATTTTCTCGGGTGGGAAGGTCACCTAGAGCAGAGCATGCTGCCAGCTTCTTCCTGCCTCAAGTACTGCATTTACTATCAGAGTAAGAGACTTGGTAACTTCAAATCTGAATCCTAAGTGGGAGAATGAAGGCCAGTGGGAGAGCTGCAAAGAAGGGCAGACTCTCCCAGGGGCTGGAGAGGCAGGCACAGGCATCCTGTCTGCCTGGAGAGCCACACGCATGCAGGGTCCTGACTCTGGACTCCGTCTAAGCTCACCACTCAACCCATTTCAGAAGTAGGGATGGACGGATCTTGATGGTGGTTCACGGGATTCCTGCAAAGTAAGAACCTGCTGGGTAGGGGACATCAGAAACCAAGTATGAATTTCATTTTGCTAATAAACAAACCTGAACCCTGGGAAGAGGAAGGGTTGGCAGTAGCCAGCTGTTATACCTACAGGTGACATGGTGCAGCAGGGCTAAATTTCGGAACAGGTGAATGTGATGTTTATTTTATGCAGTTATGTGGCAAATTTAAAAATTCTTGTATAAGAAATAAAGATATATATCTCAGAATTGCAAAGTCCATTTTGACTAAATTAGGTAAAAGCAAAAGAGTGAGGCCTTTCAGGTGCCGACCACAGAGGACAACACCCCAAATCTTATGCTCACTTTCCTAAGCACTGCCAGTGGGTACAATTAAACAATCAAACAAAAGGAGACACCACTTCCTCTCAAAGGTCTGGAATGCCCCTCCTCTCCTCTCTCCCTGTCCCCACAGCTGTGCAGCCTCCAGTTCTGGCCTCTAGCACCCTGGGCTTTCCTCTGCCAGCTGTAGCGCTGCCACCTACCAGGAGATGGCGGCTGGAGTTTGGGCTGCTTCTTCGTGTCCCCGGTGCTGAAGACTTCAGGTGGGGGCTCCTCCCCTCGCTAGATCTTGCACTCGAAAGCAAACAGGTACTGGATATACTGCTTTTTCAGGGAGCTTGCTGCACTGCTTGAAGTGCCAACATTTAGGTTGGTTGCCAGCTCACGCCACTTCTTGTTTTTATTAACCTAGCAGAAAAAGAAAAAGAGAAGAAACAGCAGGATCATTGGTTTGCAGCAAAGTGGCTTGTTTAAAGCCAGGAGACAAAAAAAGCACTTAATGTCTTGGTTGACTTTTTTTCTTTGCCTCTTTTAACTAATGCTCATTACTCCCACTCACAGTGCAGACAGCATTCAGAGTTATGAAGCCATTAAGCAACCTGCTGATAGCGACATAAAGGCACGCTCACAGAGGCCTTCTACTGGCTCCAGCTCCTGAGGCCTCGCACAGGGTCCTCCAGTGAAGGGTACTCCTGCTTACACCCATCCCACCCCATGGCCAATTAAGCAAAAAGGGCATCAAACAATGGCTTTAAAAGTAATAGCAGTTTTTCAATTTAAGTGTGCTTTTCTCCAACAGCCAGTAGTTCCCAAACTGAGACTGTAAGTCTGTCCATGTCCATCTGTTCACTGCCCTCTCACTGGAGGATTCTTGTGATGTGGGCAGAAGCAGCACCTGTGCAAAGGCGGTGAGTCCTTGTCACCAAATGCCCCAAACTTAAAAACACGTCATGGTGCCGTGGCTCCCTGGCTGAGCACTTTGCCCCCAGCTCAGAGGCTGGGTGGGGACCAAAATTTGTAAGTACTGCACAGGATGAGCCCACTCAGGCTGGAGACATCTCCACTGCAGAAGGGACGGGGACAAGTGCAGGGGCAGACAGAGCAAGATGATAAGGAGGTCCTGAGATGCAACATAGAGATTCAGGGCACTATTTCACCTCATTCCCTCCTGGGAGCAGGTTATGAAAGGTCAGACACACAGTGAAACGTGGAGATCTACAAATGACTTGGGGCAGGATGTGCCTTTGGTGTCTGCTGTGCTAAGTAGCGCTGAAGGGTCAAGGAGACAGCAGCTTTTCATGAAATGTTGAATTTCTAGAGTCCATCTTTCTTACAGGGCTCTTTACGTCCATGCATCTAGTACTAAATGACGCAGAATAAACCAACTGTGGAATGCTAAGGGAAAAGCCTCTTCTGCCACTTAACACAAGACTGCAAACAGCAGGCCTGTGGCTGCCTCAAAACCAGTCAGCATGCTGTTTGGGGCAGCCTGAGCAGGTGAGTTTGAGCTGGTCGGTGCACGGGTGCAGCTGTCCCCAGCTACATGTGAGTAACCCTCTCATTAGTAAGCTAGCAAAGATTCATGTCTGCAGATCCAATCTGGGTATGCACTGCTGAGAGAGTCACAATAAGGTAGCCCGACAACTGCTATATGATACCAGTTTGATGATCTTGGTGATTCTGAAGTCTCTGTTGGAAAAATTCTAGGTGTAGAAACGTGGGGAGTGGGAGAAGGTGGTGGGAAGAGGTATCTGGATCACTCTCTCTGATGACCATCACTCACATGGGTCTGTGTCACTTAACTCATATCTGAGGATGCAGAGTCTTGAAAAAAGCTTTAATTGTTTCTTTCATAGGCCTTAGTCTGGTGTCCAGTGGGAAGGCCAAGAACAAAAGTCCCCTCTGTGTCCCCCAAAGTGGTAGCATGAGACACAGCAGGCCCTCAGTGACACTTATGAATGAAGACTTGCCCTTGGATAGTGATCTGGTCACCTTGGTCACCAGGATTGGAGGCTGTCTCCTGGGTGGGACCCAGGAGATTTTCATACACAGCTGGGGTAGAGAACTATTGGGGGATCAAAAAGGCATGTTTTGGAGTCAGATAGATCTGCCTCTGCTACCTACTGTGGGAATGTCCCTGGGCCACTATATTATTGTACTTTATCCTGTTATTAGAATTTCTTCATCTATTCTACCCCATCCCCTGTACTAAGTATTGAACCCAGGGCCTTACCTGTGCTAGGTAAGCATTCTACCACTAAGCTACTTCCCCAGTTTTTTTTTTATTTTTAATTTTGAGACAGGGTTTCCCTAAATTGGGCCTGTGATCCTTTTGCCTTAGCTGAGCTGCTGGGATTACAGTCTTGACACATGGCCTCCTCATCTAGGCTTTGGGTCTGTTGACCCTCCACCTCCTGGGCATATAGAAAGACAAAGGCCACAGTGTGACACTAGCTCATGATTTAGTACCCTCACATGTTTCTATGACAGGATACGTCCAACCAACTAGGCTCCTTACTGAAAAAATGGTAGGGCTGGGGTGAGCAAAGTAGGTGCCCAGGTCATAAGATTTAGGGGACACTTATTTTCAGAGTTAGGCAGTAGCTCACCAGGACCATGAGCACCTCCTGGAGCTCTGTACCCAGGCCACCTCCCCTGTTCCACTCTAGCCCAGCTCTACTACAAACCACACAGCAGCCTCCTCACTGTCCAGAGGTCATGGACGTGGCTTTACCAGGATGACTTAATTTCTGTGATAAGTTGCTCTGGACAGAGGGAAACAGTGAATGTGATTTATATCTGATCCAGATAAGTAATTCAGCCATTCACAAAAAATTTCTAAAGTGTTTATATGAACTCATGGCAGATTCCAGAGAATTCTAGAGCTACTGAGGTCACACTGGATTGTGGTAGAGCCACCCCTTTCCCCAACCAGAAGGTGACCTTCCAACAGGTTTAGCATTTCCTTTGTGAGAGAAAAACCTGATTCCAAACAGGTGTGGTGGTGCACTCCTGTAATTGCAGTGGCTTGGTAGACTGAGGCAGGAGAATGATGAGTTCAAAGCCAGCCTCAGCAAAAGCTACATGTGAAGCATGTAGTGAGACAGTGAGACCCTGTCTCTAAATAAAATACAAAATAGTGCTGGGGATGTGGCTTGTGGTCGAGTGCCTCTGAATTCAATTCCTGGTACCCCAAAAAAGAAAAACAAACAAAAAAACCCCTGAGTTCACATATTCAATGAAAGCTTCTGTAAAATTCTGCTTGCAATGACTTCTAATTCATTTACTCATTCTTACCTGGGCCAAACCTCCAATCTCTTTGACACAGACATAGAGCCGGAACAGGTCCAGGGGCTTCTTGCACACTGCAGGCAGACTGGAGACCGGGGAGCCCCTCTCTTCCATGAACGTCAGATACCGGTCTACCCACAGCTTCCTCTCTGGCTCGTTCCCCAGCTCGTAGACCTTTGTGATCTTCTCCCCAGTGGTGGTGGATGAACTGGACTTCTAGTGCCAGAGACAGCATGTGGAGACGGGCAGGGAGGTGGAGGGAAGAAGGTGAGGAAACAGTTGTGAGCCCACCAACAAGAAGAGACGACAGTAAAAACTATTGCTATCACATGACAGTCAGGAATGAAGGCTACTTGTTCAGGCACAGACTACACATTCTCTTAGTTAAGATTTTACTTTGACTTTAAATAAAAGGGCCCAAACTTTCCCTTTTAGACACTTAAAAAACTAAACCAAAATAAACAGAAACCTGCTTTAACTAATAAGCATTGAATCCCAGAAGGCAACATTCCAATGAAGTGTCATTGCATTTTTTAAAAGAAAAGGTTCTAGCTCAGAGAAGGATCACAGTGAATTAAAAATATTACCTGTCATATTGCAGAGCCCCCAAACTAAATCTATTCCTACTTTTCCTTGTCACACCAAGAATGGCTAGTGTGGGGCCAGGGCTGTGGCTCAGTGGCAGAGTCCTCACCTGGTGTCTTTGAGGCACTGGGTTCGATCCTCAGCACCACATAAAAATAAATAAAGGTATCCTGTCCATCTACAACTAAAAAAAATTAAGAAATAATATAAATAAAAGAATGGCTAGTGTGTGTCTCATGAAAACCCTGAATCACCCAGAGGAGTGACAGCGGCACTTGCTGAGAAACACAAAGTCTGGCCCTGAGCTGGCGCATGTGCCGGGCCAGGGATCAGCTCTTCCTGGCTCTCCCCACTCAACACTGCCCGAGCTGCTCTCAGGTGAAGGGGCTCTCAGGTTCTTCTTTTAATAGCTCTCAACTCCTGCTCCAGCCACACGTGGGCCTCACCCTCAGCACTTCTGTAAAAATGTTCACCTTCCCTCTGGATCGTGGATCTGGCCAGGTGGCTCTTTCAGTTCTATGCAGCCCTACTACATTCCTTCCTATCTTTTGTCTCTATCCTTGTAATAATGTATATGTATTTATAATATCTGTAATGCTAGGGTTATTGTGTAAAACCACTGCTAAGTTTTCAATAATGATTTCCCTGGGGGCCGGGGCTGTGGCTCAGTGGTAGAGGGCTGGCCTGGCATGTGTGAGGCACTGGGTTTGCTCCTCAGAACCACATAAAAATAAATAAGTAAAAGAAGGGTATTGTGTCCATCTACAACTAAAAAAATTAAAAGAAAAAAAAAGATTTCCCTGGAACAAATAATTTATTTCATTTTTTCCTGAGTATTTACTAGGCTGTCACTGGCAATATAGTCACTATTTGAAACAGTCTTGTTTTTTTTTTCCTTTTAATTTTTTTAGCATTAACATGGTTTAAAATATATAGCTGAAATTGGTGTGGGGGGGGTGGTCAATAACATGACTGACACTGTGCTTGGCTGTTACACCTTATTTCTTGACATGACCCTTAGTAATAAGTCAGGCGCTGAAAAAGAATGCCTGAGAACGGAACCCTCAGAGCCTCAAGAGTGGCAGCTCCCATCTGCCATGCCACTGTCCAAAGCCATCTGGCTGCATTATTAAGCCTTCACCTTTAGAATTACTGAGGCATAAAATCTTTACATAAAATATATAATTATGGGTGACGCAGTTGATGTAGATTAAAATGTAGAATGGTAGGATAAAAAATAGTGTGAGCTTTTGAGAACTGACTTTGCTGTTGATGTTAAAACTTCAACTCACTTAGAAATTACCATGATCATTGCTACTTTGTGGTACTAGGAATTTAACCTGTTGGCTCACTACCACTGAGCCAATCTGCATTCCTTTATTAAAATTTTTGAAATAGGGTCTCGCTAAGTTGCTGAAGCTAGCCTTGAATTTGCAATCCTCCTGCCTCATTCTCCCAAACTGCTGGGATTATAGGCATATGCCACCACTCGTGGCAAGAAATTATTTTAGGTAAGAACTTAAAACATACATCCATATCCATCCATATATCGTATGCCCACATGCATCCAGGTTATGTATACATATGTCCTTCCTTCTGTGCTATTGTACCCCAGGATTATTGGAGGTGGAAGACAAAGTGTCTACACGGCTCACACTGGACTCTCAGATTGCACTGCAAGACATGGGTGTTATCAGCAGGATGCTGCTGCCAGGTACATGCTAGTACTGAGTACTAGACACACTAGAAAAAAATAAGTCCTGTGTTTTCCAAAAGTGAAGTTTTGAAATAATAAGAAAATGAGGAAGAAAGTATTACCACCTGTAATCAGTTAAATTAAAAAACGTCTTCCTTCTTTCATGTCACTTGTGAAAAACTGAGAGGTAAAGTTTGAGATTAAAGATATGAGAAATAAAAGCAATCATTTCAATTTAAAATGACCAATTTTATCCTTACCCTAAATTTAAGATCCATTTGCCACCTATTTAATTTAAAAAAAAATTTTTTTAGTTGTAGTTGGATATAATACCTCTATTTTATATACTTATTTATATTTAAGTGGTGCTGAGGATTGAACTCAGTATCTCGCATGTGCTAGGCAAGTGCTCTACCCCTGGGGCACAATCCCAGCCCCTCCACCTGCCATTGGTCCTCTCTAAACTGAGACTGGGGAGTGGCTAATCATGACTGGGGTGTAGACAGGTTGCTCCTGCTATCGGAAGGCAGTGATGCCTATAACTTGGAGCAGGCCTGAGGTATGATTAGCTGCTTAGTTTGCATATATGTATTTTAACTCTTGTCACCTTTCTTTGTTAACTTGTGCTATCTCAATTTGTTCTCCTAAAATTAGAAAAATGTATAAAGATAAAAGGTTTATTTTTAATATTAAGATCTTCCCCCAAAGTACTTTTATGGCACCATAACAAAGGACACTGCACCGCACAGTCGGGCCTCCATCTGTTTGACAACAATCCTGGGGGACTATTTCAATCTGCCAGCACTTCATGTTTCCTTTGCAGTCCTTCATTACACAGTTGGTAAAACTGTTTGGCGTGTGCTTGTTGGTCTGACTGCACTCTTGACTAGACTTTAGGTTGAATCCACAGCACTTAGCACAGTGGCCATAACATTGATGGTCCTTATAGACATTTGTGTATGAAGTTTCCAATGGAAGGAAAAAGTGTGAAAAGTCTGGCAGCATTCAAATAAGAACCAAGAACCTATTCAATCAGCCTGTCCACAGGATTTCAGTGAGAAAGGTGTGAAGTGAATGTGAATGCAATCAGCAAGACTGCAGGCTGAAAGGCCTGCTCACTAGCCAAATTATTACCAGAGCTAGGATCTGGGTGTCTGAATATAGAAAAAGGACAGGAGGAGAAACAAGGCTCAGTAGATAAAGAGCACATGTGTCATTACTCTCTCCACTGACCAGGCTCAACACACCACTTCTTGACTGTAGGCGTTAGCCATGGGCTAAGGATGCAGCTCAGTGGTAGAGAACTTGCCTACCATAAATAAGGCCCTGGGTTCCTTCCCTAGGACTGAAGAAAACCAAAATAAAAAATTAATAGACTACAAGGAAACCTCTAGATAAAGGTCTTTACCATAGGCTCCCCTCACCATGCCCCCAGCAATGGACAAGCGATGGCCCTTCAGAAAGACCAGGTAACTTTTCCAGGTCACCAAGGACCATCTAATGCTGCTTGGGTGCTGTAAAAATTACATCCTACTGTTCTGAAACTGTTGTGGAGGCAAAGAAAGGAATGTAAATTGTTAAAAAACTACAGCAAGACATTCTTATGGTGCCACAAATGTTTTCATTGCATATACTTTAATTAAGGCTAAAAGTACATTTCCCTCAAGCCTTTTAGGCAGATTTACATTTTCACAGTCTTTACCATATGTTTGGTGATATGTATATGTGCATGTGTGTGGACAAGTGCTTATTTTTATTTTAGAATGTTTTGTAACAAAACAATGTTGGTCCACAGTACACTGTCAAAGCAACAGCAGGCTTATTATTTTGCCTCTTTTAGTCCTGCTGTTAGATGGGCTTTATTAGGGACATTATTAAGAACAATTGCAAGCACAAATTGAAGTGGTACCTCAGACAGAGCAGTTAAATATTCCTGAATCGCATATATTTGCAGTGACTGGATAGTGAAAATGACATGTGGTCCTTCATGATGCCCTCCTTTGGTCCCCCTTCCTGAATTACCAACTCATTAAAAAAAGTGGTTATTGCACAATATAGAGCAAGAGTATGACAACTTTCACTTTAGCAAACAGCTTCTCTAGCACCAGAGCCAAAAGTTTGCTTGTAAAATTTTAAACATAAAACAATTTAGAAGACTAAAGAATGTAGAAATATTTAGTAAATGTTAATATACAATTTCAAGTGTAATTGTATTAGAAACAGAAAATGGGGTCAAGGATTATTTGATTTTCTTACATTTAAGTAGAAAGTGGGATTTTGATGAGCTCTTCCTACAGACTTGCTGGATGGAGACAATCTGACCAGTAAGCTAGAAGCCAGTACCCACCCTCAGTCATTCTTTGTAATTCTGAGATTAGCAAGGTCTGTTTGTAGTGTCTTTTTTTTTAGTTGTAGATGGAAACAATACCTTTTATTTATTTATTTCTATGTGGTGCTGAGGATGGAACCCAGGGCCACACATTTGCTAGGCAGTGGTCTGCCACTGAGCCACAAACCCAGCTTTACAGTCTGCTTTTAGTAAATTATTATTCTTAATTATTGTCTGAAGTTTTAAAGGTTATTATTTTCTACCTCTGAAATTTTTCCTCTGAGTCAATGTGCGAGTGTGTTTGGAACATTATTTGAATTTTACCTTTTCATTTAAAAGCATTACTGATCCAAAATGCCGTTTCCTATATAAAGAGAGGAAAGAAGGAAGAAAGAAAGAAAGGGGGAGAGAGCGGGAGGGAGGGAGGGAGGAAGAAAAAATAACCAGGGTGGATTATGGGAAAAAAAAAACCCACACAATGTTGCTGCCTTCTGAGACTCAAAGCAAATAACATAGAGACACCAAAACTAAGGAGTCAACTCTCCCTGTTCTTCAGCCCTGCTTCACACATCCTGGAAGCATTGCATGTCTCATCTCGGGTTGCAATGGAAACACATCTCCAGGGAAGGCAAGAACAAAGTGCCCTTTCTTCCTCTGAAAAAGGAAAACGCTGGTTGTACCAGAGCTCGGTGTGAATTTCACAAATATTTACTAGAAAGACCAGCTCTTCAACCTGTCAAGCTCTATCTATTTAACCCAGTGAGCGGATAATCAATAGCAGACTCATTCTGGGTTTTGACTAGATTGCCAGATCCCTCATAGCCAGAATGGTCTTCCCTCTGACTCACTTTTCCTGGGCTGTGCTCTTCAATTAGTTGCCTTAAAATTGGCCCATTAATTAAGCCTTCTTGGCAACTAATTACATGTTAAAGATTTTTCAAAAAGATCTTTTGATTCCCTATATGAATGTAAAACAAAGGTTAATACAGCACATTACTCTCTCTCTTTTTTTTTAATGACACAGAATTAATTTCTTTAGTAGGCCCAACTCTAAGGACATTAAGGCTAAAAGAAGTCCCTGATACACACAATACCATTTGTTATTTATATATCATATGGAAATCACACATATTTCAAGATTATCAGCAGTCTTGTGCAGAACACCATTTTTCAACCTCAACTGATTGCAATATAGGTACACATTATTAATCTAAAAATTCACATGCACTAACATTTCTGTAAGTTTGTTAATTCAGACATATGATTTGAAAATGAAGCAAGGCTGATGTTATGCCACACCATACCCAGGTTGTATATTTATTTATTTAGGTAGGCAGTTTTGAAATATTTCAGATGGAACAGCCCAGGACAGACTTAGCTGGGCCAAATGTATCACTTAATCCATAGCTGTCATCAGTTCCCATGTAAATGGAGAAACAGCTTGTTTGGAGAATGCCCCCTGAGTTCAGATCCAGCACGTTTTGTGCGGGGGCACTTCACCAAACAGCTGTTACCAGAAACCAACTTTTACAATGCACATAAACAGTACTCATTTTATTACCAATGCAATCATTTATAAAGAAAACCTTTTCACAGATCAATAATAAAGAAAAAGTCTTATAAAACAAACCAACAAGCAAGCATTAACATAGAATTAATTAATTATCCAAAACCCCCCAAAATCAAAAATAACAAACAACCAGAGCCACTTACAGGGCTTGATGGAGTCTTTGGCCAGCCTGGGCTGCTAATGCTATCGCTCTCATTTCCATGAAAGGAGGAGATGCTGGCAGAGCTGGGGGACATTGGGGAAGGGACTGGCAGGTTGCCGGGGGTTGGGGGCTGAGAAATACCCTGAGAGCTGTAGCTATCCTGTGGTAGAGGAATAAAAAAAATAAAAATAAAAAAAAATAACAAAGGTAGGGCAAACTTTATTTAAAATAACAAAAAGTACATCCAGTTTAACAGACTATATATATATATATATATATAAAGACATGTACAAACACACACACAAACACATGTATTAGGTATTAAAACAACATTCTTAATTAGTATGATTTGGTAAGTTTGCTGGATGCTGGATAAGGCCACAAAGCCACCATGCTTACTTCAAGCTTACATGGCATGCTAAGCATGGGTTACCCAATGTGAAAGAAAGGAAAAAAAAAGCTGTTAACCTTATTTATCAAATAAGGCAGGAAAGCAAAATATTAAGTATGTTGTTGTTGCTGGGCGGCCAAAACAGGAAGCTACAAACTGAAGGCAGAGAAAATGGCTGCAAGGATCAAAACCAGGCAAGATCCCTCACTTCTCCCCACCCCCAAAGCATTTCTCAGGTGGGTCTTGTCCCCACCCCCTTCCCCAACATATGAGTTAATGCCATAAGAACTAGTAACTTTCAGATCCACACCATGGAGGGGGTGGGGAAAGAAAAGACTAGAACATGTTGCACAAAATGAAGGCATGCAGGAGAGAAGAGACCAAGAGAACAAAAAGGGTAGCCAGCACCAGGGAAGAGTAGCAGCATGGCAGCTTTGGTCAGGCAGCACCCACACCGCGTGCAGGGGAGGAAGTACCTTCGACTTGCTATCGGGCTGTGGAGTGCCTTCTTCTTTGCCATCTGCTTTGAGAGGCACGGGCAGTTTGGATTCACCGGGAGACATCATATCTGCAAGACCCATAGATGCTAATCGAAAACAGGATAAAGAGTCAGGATTATACATGTGATTTGTCCGACTGTGCTGCCAGCACTGTTACTGAGTAAGGCATGGGACACCTGAGTTTCCCTTCAAGGAAGAAAAGAAGAGAGAAATGGTAACTGGGAGCATTCTTATTTCTGAAATGTGAATAGCACCACATTTTGGCAATCCTTCTTGTAAAAGAAAAAAAAAGAAAAGTGACAACCATTCTGTGTGTTGAAGACCTACCCCACCGAAGGCCAACTTATTATCAATATTATTTAGTTATAACAGACTAGGCAACAAATGGAATAAGCAACTGTTTACATGCTCATCAGGGTTTGGAAGCAAACACTAGGTATGTATATCCATCCATTACCTGGGTGCCAGAGGGCTTAGTGACTTCTGATATCCTCAGTTCAAATAATCTATAGTTTGTGAAATTATCTGAAACTTCTTATTGCTTCATTCAAATTTTTTATTTATTGCACACGGTCTAGTCTATAATAAGGGAAGATGATTAGCCAAATGACTTCAAAAACAATAATTGGAAAAGACCTTTTGCAGGGAAGGCTGTGCATTTCTTTGCAAGGTGCTGGGGTGTCCCTGCAGCCTGGCACACTACTTCCAGTCCTCAGCCCCTTGACAGCCAGCTCAGATCACCACTGCAGGGGGAAAGCCACCCATGCAATGGGCTCCCTCTAGGCCTCACAGCTTCACCAGAGAACACTTAATTTGCACACCTTTATCACAGATACTAACGGACATCTTCAGGTTAAAACTATGGGTTTTGCCTGAAATATACTTAGTGGAACTCTGCCTTGTCTATGTTAAGGGAATTCAAACATGCTAAAACTTATTGGTGGGGATATGAGGTCTTAATTATCACGCAATTGAAAACTGACCATGGTATCTATATTGACATTCACTAGAATGTGTGTATTGATGCTTAGACAAAATTCAGGCATGCAGATTTAAACTAGAATGGACATGATGGGTCAGAGAATCTTCCACAGGAAATATGTAATTATATTTCATTTTTTGATTTGTCCAAATTATTTTTCTAGGTCTTTCATATGTTTATAAACATATTGTATTTGTTATTTGAAATAGAATTGTAATGAAATAATAAAGATTGTATGAAATAATAAAAATTGCAAATTTAAAAAAACAAACAAACAAAAAAAAAACTACGGGTTTTGATTTCTTTCTAAAGGAAGAACAAGGACTCAGCAGGGAATTGGTATAACTATCCAGGGAATCACAGCTGAACTTCCAAAGAAACCAGCTGTGAAAACCATCTGTACAACCCTGACTGGAGATGCTTCAAGTGGGACATCAAACAGATGCGTGGAGAGGACTGTGAGGCGGGGAGGCGAGGGGGTGGGAGAGAGCATGAGCCTTATAAAGGAGGGGAAACCAGAAATTGATCCCTGTCAGAATTACATGAACCCGAGGTCTGATGGGCAGAACCCGGTTCACATGCTGCAAAGGCGAGAGTGCTGGTTCAGCCAGGCCGTACACACAGGGCACCATGTGCCAAGGGTGGGGGTGGCAGCTTTAAAAAAAGACTCCACAGATTGCCCACTACAAAATGATTATTGCACATATTCATATATTACTATGTTTTAGAAAATAATTAGTTTTAATTATAGCAGCGAGAGAGTGAGCAGGCTCTGGTGAATTAGCTGGCAAGCTCCGTGGTGCTAATTTGCTAATATCATTAGCATCGCTGCAGGTTGAGACCATAGGTCCTGCCAAAAAAAGCCTACCATGCCACGTGCCCACGAGTTTACAACAGCACACTCAATAATGCACTCTGAAATCCTGTATTTTCCACCATGGACACACTGGCTGGTTTTTCAAAGCCCATTCGAAGCCCTGTCAGCCCTTAAAGTCATCACAACACACACAAATCATAATTGGGATGTTTTTCTTTGTCTTTTCAAATTACTTTCAATACTTAAGACTTTAAGAACTGGAACAAAAAGCTTTTTCAAGTGATGCAGCTGCAGAGAAAAATCTATTGGGATCAGGTAAAAATGCTGTTATTTTTGTGAATGTGTGAAACCTCAAAAAAGCAGCTGAGAGATATTACACCAGGAAGACAGCCTTGTTCAAAGTGCTAGATTGATTTCGTGCAGTTTCATCTCTGGGGTCTAACAAAGTAAGAACCTGTACATTGAAAAACACTCCTTCCAGAAGAACAGAAGGGTCAAAAACCGGCACAAGGTGAGGAGAGGGCCCTGTGCACCACAGCTGCACAACCCTGCTCTGTCTTTCATGAGGGTCGCAAGAACAACAGCACCCAGCTCCAGAGAACGCCGTGGCACGTGGCTTCTGCTAAGGCCTGCTTCTCCACTGGTGACGGCTTACTCACAGTTGACAGTATTTCTAAGTCATGTCTGAATATTATTTTGAAAATAGGAATAGTAATATCATATTTTATGCATTAAAGGTGTTAAAGTACACATAAGCAATTTCGAATCATAAAGAACTGGGCTAATATGTATTATGATAATCAGTGATAATTACTGACTTAAAAACCAGACTTACATGACTATAAGCATATGTTGGTTTGAAACTCCTCAAATTTCTTCATTCTCTATTATACATTTTAAAATGGGCATTTTGAATGTGCAAGTAAGATATCTGTCAAAAATTGCATTGCCTGATAAATGAGAACTGAGGAAGGCATGGCTGCTGATCAGCATTGCTGACATTGCCCAAAATCCTACCAGTTGTTCCTTTTGCAAGTCAAGTTTTGCTTCTTAGGAATGTGTAACCTCAGCTGTATTTCTCTGTGACTTAAGAAATGCCATTACTGCCCAAGAGAATGGGGAATGAGAGGATTTACTGCTTGAAAAACTTCTCAATAAGTCATTGGTCATCTTGGTAATTTACAGAGGAGGTGATCAATCACCAGAAGATACATCCTACCCATTAAAGTGAGCCCTTGGCCTCCTTCCAGCCCATCCAGTTGAACTAGAGGTTCTGTACCAAGGGCGTGCATGGGATGGTTTCTCTCTGCCATTGGCTTTCAGAGCACGATTATAAGTTTTGTTATTGTATCAATGATCCTATAGCCCAAAGGAGCACGGTTTTGGAAAAGTGTCTGAGGTGATTAAATGAAGTAAAAGGAGGTTTATATTTCCTAGGAATAACTGGAGTAAAGAATCTTGTAGCCATTTCTGAGCACATAATTGACCCTTATCCGTGTAGATAATGATAGTCTATAAAATTTGGAAATGTGGGCTGGGGTTGTGGCTCAGTGGTACAGTGCTTCCCTAACACATGTGAGGCACTGTATTTGATCTTTAGCACCATATAAAAAATAAACAAAATAAATTTACAAAGGATAAACAAGAATGACTTTTTAAAAAATGATTTGGAAACATGATGTCAATGGTTAGTTCAGGGACTGTAAAATGCACAGTGAGCATCAAGTACCCATCCCTTTTCTTTTCAGAATATGGGAAAAAAACAGAAGGCAGACTGAAGGAAACAGAAGGGTAAAATAAGGACAGGAGGAATTGAAGAAAAAATTTAAATGTTGTACTTCTAATCAAGGAACTTGTCACGGTTTAGATGTGCGGTATCCCCCAAAAGCTCACATGTAAGAAAATACAAGAGGATTCAGTGGGGAAATGCTTAGGTTGTGAGAGCTTTAATCCAATCAGTGAATTTATCCCTTGATGGGATTAATTAGGTGGTAGCTGGAAGCAGGTGCAGTGTGGCTGAAGGAGGTGGGTCACTGGGGCCTGGCTTTAGGGTACATATTTGTATATGGCAAGCAGAGTCTCTCTTTGCTTTCTGATCATCATGTGAGCTGCCTCCCTCTGCGACAACCTTCTACCATGATGTTCGGCCTCACCTTGAGCCTAGAGGAATGGAGCCTACTGTACCTGCCTTGAGGCCTCTGAAATTGTGAATCCCCAACTTCTCCTCCTCTGCAATTGTTCTTGTTGGGTCTTTTACTTGCAGCAGCAAAAGAGCTGACTAAAACAGAACCCAAAAGTTAGAGGAAGTTAAATCTAGAATCATAAAATAATATTGTAGTCTGGTTAACTTGGGTCAAATCTACTATCATTTTTATTTTCAAATATTGTGGAACTTTAAGCAACAGCTGTTTTCTATATCCTGTAGTTTGTGAACAGCCTGCCTCTGCAGACATTCCCTGACACACTGGCCTGAAAACCTACTTTTTCTCCTGACCACATCAAGGCAGGTCTGAGGTGATTATATGCTGCCTCCTGACCTGCAGGTCTGACCAGTGAGTTCTTTGCTCTTCAGACAGGAAAAAGACTTTGGGAAATAGGAGCAATTGGGAAACTTTTGGGAAATAGGAGCAATTGGGAGACATTTTGCCTTTCTTCTCTCTTGCAAGCACTCTATGGAGACTAAAGTGAGAAGTGGCCCCTAAAGAACAAGCATAGATAATATACTCTTTTACGGAGTGGATTTAGTGACTCCAGTTTTTAAAGCTATTTACAAAAAATTTTCTTATACTGCTTCTACTTTTAAATATATCAAGCACTTCTAAATATTTAGAAGGACTTGATACTTCATATAAGAACTTGTCTGCTATGCATACAGCATGCATATTAATAGTTACAATATGAGTTATCTTCTAATCTGAACATTTTGACCTTGAATCATTCCCTCCTTACTTCCTTCTCTCCACCTCCAGTCTAGTGGACATATGTGATGCTTAGAGATGGTTGAACAAATTCATATCTAAAAGTGGTCTTCAGAGGACAAGCTTTCTTGTGAATTTCAACAAGAAATGTAAAAAATGTTCTAATTTTTCTACTTTGTCAAACACTAGCAACCTCTTTAATATGTAGACTACTTGTTGCAAATTTGGGACTCATTTTTCCTTTATATCACAACAAAACAAAATGCATAAAACATACAGAAAAATGTTGTCTGAAAATGAACACACTAGCATAAAACCTTTTGCAATGGCTTCCCTCCAACCTTCTTCAAAATACTAAACAAGTACAGATGGTACAATACTGCTCACAACAGTGGTTTAATAATTCCATTCAAAAAGATAATATTTCATGTAAATTTTAGAAAAAAGATATTTTAAAGGTGACATTTTACTACCTTCAAGTTTAACGTACATCAGGCACTTCTAAACATCTAGAAAGACCAGGTATTTCAAGCAAGAACTCAAATTGGTTCAATGTGCACACAACGATCTTGAATAAACTGTACACATGTAATAATACTTTTAATTTTAAAGGGTCTACCTATGAACATTCCCATACTTCACCAACCCAGTGGGCTTTCATACTCACATTTTCAGAAAACAATCTTTTCTAGGAATTTTAATAAAAAATGTAAAATTTACTAGTTAACTATCACTTGCCATACACTGGCAATCTCATTAACATCTAGAAAAAGTACATAGCGTAGATTAGTACTCATTTGTCCCTTGTGTACATTATATACAAATCAAAATAAAACAAAATGCACAGACATTAGGAACAATGGTTACTCTTTTCTCATAAGCACACTGGCATAGAACTCTGCATTTCGTCTTCTTCAGAGAACCAGTGCACAATGTGTATGCACCCTTGAAACAACATTTCAAATGAATTTTAACAAAAAAATTAATAAAATATGTTATATATTTACAACTTCTACTTTCAACATGAAGATCAGGCACTTCAGAACATCTAGGAAGGCTTGATATTTCCAAAAGAGTACTTAGCATTGTCATCTATAAATTCGATAATGAGGACTAAAATGCACACATACACACACACACACAAAAAAAAACAATGGTTTTAATATGAAAAACATCTTTTACATATGACCAGTTTGGCACAGGACAGTTTTTTCATTCTTCTCTAGGGCTTCTAATCCATGTCCTCTGATCCAGTCAACAAATGTGGGCCAGTAACACTGCTAGTGTCACTTCTATCATACATAGGCATCTTTACATCTGCAATGTCCAGATACAGGAAGTTTTCTCTTAAAAGGTGGGGAGTAAAGTTAAAAACAACTTTTACATGTTATATACATAGGCTATGGAGAGCAGAGCTCTGAGTTCCTCCAGGATGTATAGAACAGGAGTTTTCAGGCTGTGTCTAACCCTGCTTTACGCCATTTTTGTAAACTCAGTAGGTTGCCCTGAGTTACTCCACTTTGAATCCAAATGCCAAAGAAGGATAACTCCACACCTTGTTTGTTCAAGTAAACAACCACCATCTGCCCTGCAAACCATATGGTACAAACTGATGAACAACTTATTCATGCCAATTTATCAAACTAAATCAGGAGCACCTGGCTACATGGACATCCCAAATCATATCAGGAACTAAAACACAGGAGCTTATCAACCTCACTGGATACAACCCACTCACCTGAGACTCATGAAAGAAGGAAGTCCCCAAAACTGGACATGAGGGCTCCCTGATCATGTCACCTGGTTATCCCTCCTGAATCTTGCTCAAGGAAAGAAAAAACGTGTCAGCAATGATCCTTTGGTTCTGTCCCTGCAGGGTTCAGCACAGTAAGGTTTCTCCTGCCTGTAAGGAAGATTCATGGCTCACTCCAAGCCTGCACATCAAGCTAACCCTTTAAGCTGATCTTCTGAAATTCCCTTCAGTCCAGATCCTCTGTCTTAACAACTCAGAAGAACTGGTTCATTAAAACCCTATCTGACCACCTACGTGGTCTTTGCATTCATATCTGCCAGCTGCCTGTGCTTTTGGTACAGCATTCTGCGGCTCCCTTAACCCTTTCTTAATCTTCCTACGAGATATATATATATATATATATATATATATATATATATATATATATATATATATATATATATATATAGTTTGAGTGGAGATTATATATATATATGAGATACACACATACACACACATATGTGTGTGTGTGAAGTACAATGTGTAATTTGAGAGTTACAGATATCAGAAATTGTGATTGGAATGGAATAAAAGAATTTGAGATTGCCCAGTGACCCACCAGTATTCAGTGAATTGCATCTCCTGAAAGTGGTGTAGCTTGTGAACTGATTGTTATTCAGAAAATTCTGACAGTGTGGAAAGTCGGCACAAAGGTGTTAGGTCTTTGTTAAGGCATAGCTTGCTCAGGACACAGGCCTTCTATTAATGGCCAGTAAGTGCCTCCTTAGGGTGGTGGTCATCATCAATTGGCCAAATGTGGCACGAATCCCTCTTTTCTCACCTTCATGGAATCAAGACCACTGGCCCAAAGGTGGCAAACCGTCCACCCATTGTCAACAGGGTTTTGCTCACCTTGTGGGCTCCTTAAGGCCTCAGTTCCATGTTATCAGGACAAGGTGAGGTCTCACCCAACTGGCATGGAGCTGTCACACTACGACCCAGAGCTGTGCACCTGCAGGGCTCCATTGTCCCACCTAGTGTCTGAGCTTTCGGCAGCTCTCTGGCTTTAGCCGCCAATGCTTCTCGCCACGCCACGCCACTCAGCGTCCGCAGCCACACAGAGACGCCTTCCTTGGCGGCTGGCGGGGACTTGCCCCGCAGTAGAGGGTGGGCTCTGGTTACCCTGCACCCCCTGGGTCCTGGCTCTGGCAGGCCAACATCACCTGATATGAGGTCAGGGCGGGACGGAAGAGGTTCCTGGTGCTTTGAGGCCCGGCAAAGCCAGTGCGCAGCGGCAGAAGGCTCCAGCTCTGCCTGGCAGAGGTGACCCTGGCCTGGGGCTGGAGGCTCCAGGTAGCACAGAGAACAGCTGGTGCTCCGTTTCTTATGGGGTCCTCTGCAGAACTCAGGTCCCTGACTTTGGTTTTACTGCTTGGGACACTACTAACACCACCACCTCGTCAGTGCGCATGTTCCATTTGAGACTCTTCTGCTGCTCTTTTCAGAGTTGACCCATCTCAGTTGGACATCTTCAGCTCAGGTGTCACTCAAAGTCCTTCCTGATATCTTCCCCCGCCACCTCAAACCAGGTCGGGTCTCCCTATTATGGGTGCTCACAGAACCATGTGCCACTCCCCTATGGCATTGAACATTTGTTTATTACTGACATCATTTGATCGGTTATTTGAGTATGGAAGTTTGAAGTTGGTATGATTGATTGATGTTTGTTATTGTCCAAGTTCCAACTTAATGTCTAGAAGGAAAATCCCCCGGATATAAAGAAGAGCTATCCCAGGTCCCAGGTACAAGTGTGGTACACTGCAGCTAACAGAAGGACCCACCCACCGTGAACAATAGGGAAAAGCAGCAGGAGAGGAGATTAGGAGGGAGATGGGGAAGGATAAGATTAACATTTAAATCAGTGTACTTTGGAAAAAGCAGATCACACTCTATATCCTGGAGTGGATTCATCCAATCATTTGAAAGTCTTAATAGAAACAGACAGGACCTCCCTCCCAGGACTGTGCACTGCCAGCTGACTGCCTTCAGACCCAAATGGCAGCTTTCCTCTGGGTCTCCAGGCTGGTGGCCTGCTCTGCAGATTTAGAACAGGCCAGCCTCCACGAATGCACAAGCCAATTCTTTACAATAAACCTCCCTCCATATATACAAAATCTATTGGTTCTGATTCTCTAAAGAACCCTGTGCCAATACAGATGCCTTCAATTCTTTTTAGACACCAATCAATCCAGAATTTTGGAGCTAATTCTGAAACTTGCAAGCAGCTTGGTATTCTGCACACTTACACAAAGGAAAGGGGTATCAAGAACCTTTCAAACCTGCTTATGAAACTCTTACCAGATCTCTTCTGGTTTGCCCAGTTCCTAAACTCTGCTGCATATTCTTTGTTCCACTATCCATTTGGCTTTCTGCCTATATTTTGGATTCTCTACTCCAGTCATCCCCTGGGATCTCAACAAATGACTGATAGGGCACCCAAATGGGGAAAGTAGGCCTTTGGGTCTCCTACAGAAAATCTCTGATTGACCCTATGACCCCCTCTCTTCTCCTAACACTTGAAAATATGGTTCTTTGTGGCTATTCTGGTTACTCTGTTTGTCTGTTATTTTCCCTTCAAACTTGGTGCCATCCCTAGTACCCACAGACTCTGCTCCTGCCAGCGTCTCCGGCAATTCGACTTTGCCTTTGACAAAAGGCACACACTAAGGAAGTGCTCACACTAAGGAAGTGCCTAAAAGTTCTCCCCACCTACAGAAGAATTAAACATAGTTACACACACATACACACACCCAATAGTGAACATTGTTTATAAAAATAAATAAAATTATTTTTCTGTATCCATGTTTTTATACTAATGTAACTTTATATATTTGTTTTGATGATCTAAAGCTTGTTTGTAGTAGACGTCTCCAGAAGAACTCATGGGAACAATATGTCCTTAGTTATGAGTTAAATATACCAATATATTTTCCATCTTTATACTTGAAAGTCCATATGGATGGATATAAAATCCTTGGATTCTATTTTCTTTTCTAGGGGATATTGTAAGTATCACCACAATTTTATCTGCAATGAAGAAAATATTGATGATTAATTGACCTTTTTCACTTAAGAAAAGTGTGCTAACTGTACTGAAGTGTTTGGTTGTGTCTTTTTTTCTTTGAAGTCTACAAATTTCATTAAATATGTCTAAATATTGGTCTATGTGGAACAATTTTTCTTAAGTATGTAATAAACTATTTTAAAAAATGTAATTTTAAACTCTTTTCTTCAGGAAAAATAGTTAGAATTTACTATTCACTATAATTCTATAGTTTTGTACTTCTTTTGAGACACTTATTATATCATGCTAAATCTCCTTGCATATCTTTAAATTTACAACTTTCTAACAAATCATTTTTATGTTTTTCATTTCTTTTTGGCTATTTTATCCACTCTTCTGTTTCTTCATACTTAATTTTAATTTCTGAAATTATTTTTGAATTTTATTCATAATGCTATATTGAGATCTAACACATGTCCAATTATGACTTGTCATAATTAATATCTTGCATCATTATCTTTATATAGTTTCTCTTTCTTTGAAATATGTTATAGTTCTCATCTTTTTGTGGTCATCTTTTTTCTAGCATGTTTCCTTTGATGGAGAAGTATATTCTGTCACATATTTTTCTTATAAGATGATATAAAATTCTATCTTAATATTTCTGTTATTATATAAGAAATTAGGGAATTTTGTTATTTCTTTTCATTTTGTATTTCTAGAATACCCACTTCTATTGTTTCAGTGTGATATTCAAAATATGTTTTCTTTCTTTTGGATGGCTCCTGTTTTTCTCCTTCCCTTTCCTCCAGGATTTCTTCTTGTTTTATCTGTAATGCACAGTTCCTCAGTGTGAGGATTTTTCTGAAAGAAAACTTTGGTGTCCTAGTTATGTGTCTCAAACTTTTCATTCTCTTTAGGGCTTGTACCGACTCTCTGCATTCACTCACTTTTAGAGCTTGCAGGTCCTTTCCAAAATCAGCCTGCAGTTTTAAGTTGGCTTTCTGAGGTTTCCAGTGAGCCGGTGTCCCTCTGTTTTGCTTAAGGAATTATCCTGACCATTAGCTATCTGGTCATTTCCCATGGTATCACCCTGCAGATTTCACAGCACCATGGGTATTGTGGCTGGTGAAATCTTGTCCTCACATTGCTGTATTTTGTGGTCTATGGTTTTAATAATATTAAACAGTGTGAATACAAATATTTTCTGGTGTAATTATATTATTTGTGTCTTTCTTGCTGCTTAGACAGGGCTTGAGAAAGATTTTCAAATTATACTTTTATTTCCATTTTTGAGAAAGTCCTTGAGTTATTTATTATTCTTCACTATTCTAGCTATTTCATATTATCATTCTCACTTTGTGGAAGGGAAGGTTGGGCTTTAGGGATTAGGCAGTATTTTAATTCAAACCTCTAGTAAAAGTTCAGATATAAAATTATCAATTTTTTTCAAGAGTATGAATTACTGGATATTTTCATCAGCTGCTTTTAAGTCTACTTAAAGCTGACAACCCAAGGGTAAACAGAAAATGAAGAGGTGGAGAATAGGAAGACAGTCTGTGCTAGTTCCATGTTGAGAAAATGGAACCATCATAAATCCTGATGCTTAGCTCATGAGAAAATGAAGGAAGGACAGTGTGTCCAGGGACTTCCAAATTAAGAGAAAACCATGAACTGAGAGAAGAAGGGTCAACAGGGATCTGTGAAAGAACATTGTAAAACATAGGCAAGACTTTGGCTTCTATGAGAGGGCATCAAAGTTTTGCAAGGTGTGCACAAAAAAAATGATAAGAGAACTCATAAGTGTAAATTAGGTCTTACAGTCTTGGGCTCTGAATTATTCACTGACACTAAGTCCAAGAGCAAGAGCGTGGAGAATAGGATATATCAAAAGAATGCATGGATCAGTTGAATCTTAACCATAGCTGGAATCCAAGTGGTACACAACGAATAGAGAATCCAGACTGTGAGGCTGGAGAGTAAACCTAGGAGAGGCCAGCCCCTGATGAAGAAATAAGAAGAAGAATGACTCATTGTTTCTGGGAAGAGTGGGTATGGGTGCCCTGGCACCAGGTGGCATAATCCGAAATGAAAGAGAAGTGCTACTTTAGTTTGAAACTGGAAAGCACATTCTTTAGAAAGCCATATTATCTTTTATAGTTTTTAGAATCCTGCTTCAAAGGGTCCATAATATACACAGGTGAAGATATTGTGGCAATAATGATTCCATTTCTTTGCTTTTTATATCAGCTATATTTTAATACAGCCCTGGAGACTTTATGAGTTGGTTTTGTGATGTCTCTTAGAACACTGTAACTTTTGGTATTTTCCCCATTCTTATTCAACAAAGCAAATGCATCAGGAAAACAAGTGTAAAGGAAAATGCCTGTGACTCACATATTATTTTTATATGCCTGCACATCTGTAAAGATGTTAAAATTCAGGTAGTTCTATTAAAAAAAAACTAAGCATACAGCATCATTAAAATATAAATTTTAAAATCTGTAAATTGAGACTGCATTTCATGTCCATCAACCCTGTGGTGTAAATAGAAGTCTTACCTTTCTCTTTAAACTTTGACTGCTTTTTCCAAACTTGGTATGATTGACAAGAATTTGCATAAAAACACTGCATAATGTCATGTAGATTAAAAGACAAGATTACTGTCCAGGCTATTACTCAGCAATATTTTTAAAGACCTATTTATTTAAAAGTCTTACATTGTTCTGTATTATGAGTCATCTCACCACCTCCAATGAATTAAGTGACTCTGACTTGTGCAGCTTTTCAAAATGTATCTTTATTATGTATATTAAGAAATACAGCATGTTGTTTTACTGTATTTTTACATAGTAAAATTATAAGGATAGTCAAACAAATAAACATATTTATAATCTTTTTTATTTAACCTTTTATTTATGGTAAGAATACCTAAAATCTACTCCCTTAGTAAGTTTTTGGTAAACAATGCAGTATTATTAACTATTGTTCTCATGCTGCACACTAAATCTCTAGACTGATTCCTTCTGTCTTAATGCAAATTTGTACTCTTTGATCTATTTTTCACCCTTTCCTTCCTTTTCCTGCTCCAAACAACCACTGTTCAAATCTGTTTCTTTTTATTTGATTTTTCTTTTTTTTTAATGCAAGTATGAGAAAGATAATAGAGAATTTGTCTTTTTTGTGTCTGGCTTATCTCACTTAGCTAAAGTCCTCCGGGTTTATCCAGGGTGTTTCAAATGGTAATATCTTCTTTTTTTAGGGCTGAATTATGTTCTATTGCATACATGTATATACAACAATTATCCATTCTTTCATCGATGGAAACTTAGGATGTGTTCATATCTTGAGAATAATTCTACAATGAAAACAGGAATACAGATATCACCACAGAAAAACTGATTTCACTTCCTTTAGATGTATGTGAAGGGGATGTACAAAGGCATAGGTAGTCAGGGCAAGATGATGAGTGAGGAAGTTCAGGACAGGACCAGATTAAAGGAGTCTGGAGAGAGTCTTCCAATGAGGTCAACTATGGATTAAGGAAAGTGCTGTAGACACAAATGGGGGACCCAATTAGCTAGACACTTCTGTACTAGTGCTCCTAAGCAGGAAATCCAATAGAAAAATTAAAATAGATGAGTGCACACAGGGGAGACCAATGAACAATAGTGAGGAGAACATGGAAAGAGGAGAAGATAAGAAAGGAGATTCCAGAGACCATAAAAAGAACAAGCCAAAACTTCCCCACCAGACTCACAACTCCCCACTTTTCTTCTGAGAAGTCTGTTACAGTCGTTTTTGCAGTAAACCTACTGTTTGCTTGCTATCTCTGTGTCCTTTTCTTCAATTCTTTGCTGAATGGAAATAACAAACCCAAGTCCCATAGATGATAACATACACTCAACAGAGAAGTTGCAGGTCATATGGTGTTCTATTTTTAATTTTTTTTGAAGAACCTCCAAACTATTTTCCATATCAGCTGCTCAAATGTTCCCATTTTTCCACATCCTGGCCAATGCTCAACTCTTTATCTTTTTCATAATCACTCTCCTAACAGGTATAAGGAAATATCTTATTGTGGTTTTCATTTTCATTTTCCTAGTTTAATGATGTTGAGCACCTTTTCATATACCTCTTGGCCATTTGTATATTTGTTTTAAAAAATCATGTCCAACTTCTTTGCCCGTTTCTTAAAAATAAGTTTAATTTTTTTTCTTTTCTTTTTTACCAATGAGTTTTAGAAATTTCTTACATAGTTTGGATATTAACCCTACATGGCTTTACAAATATTTACTCCCATTCCAAAGCCTTTTTTTTATTTTGTTGACCAATTTTTTGCTGTGCATGACCTTTTTAGTTTTATATAGTCCCAAAGGTTCAATTTTACTTTTATAGCCTGAGGGCTTTTGTTTGTTTGTATCTAAAAAATAACTACCAGGGGAATGAGGAAAATTTTGGTTATGCTTTCTTCTGGAAGTTTTAGTTTCACAACTTATGTTGAGGTCTTTAATCAGTGGAACAAAACTAGGTATCAGCAAGAACATGGGAAAATTTTAAGTATGTAAAAATTGAACAACACACTCTTGACCAACCTCTAGATCAAAGAGGAAACCAAAGAGAATTTTTTAAAAAATTAACTAGAGATAAACAAAAATTAATTTGCAAAACTTTTATGAGAAGAGGAAAAAGCAATAACAGAAGAAAAGTTTATAGCAATAAACACTATATTAAAAGAATAAAGATATCTTAAATAAACATCCAACTTTTACCTCTAGGAACTAGAAAAATAAGGAAAAAAAATCCTAACCCAAAGTTAACAGATGGAATCAGGTAATCAAGACAAGAACAGAAGTAAATCAAATAGAAAATGTATAGGAAAAAAACTAAACTAAAATTTGGTCATTTGAATAAACAAATAATATTGATAAAAGTTTAACTAGATTAACAAAATAGGGTGAAGACTCAGGTGATAAAAATAAGAAATTAAAGAAGAGACCATATAGAGAACATCTTATAAATAAAAAGGATAATTATGAACAGTATGCCAAAAAAATGAATATTCTGGAAGAAACAGATAAATTTTTAGAAGCACATACCTTCTAAGAATGGATCAAGAATAAATAGAAAGCCTGGACAGACCAATAAAAATAAAGAGATTAAAGTGGTAATAATAAAAAAAAATCTCCCAGGACCATAAGGCTTCACAGCTGAATCCTACCAAACACTTAAAGAAGAATTAGTATCATTTTCTTTACAAAGTCTTCCAAATAATAGAAGATCAGGGAAGACTTCCAAATTCATTTTATGTTGCCAGCACCACCCTGATACCAGCATCTCAGGTGTGGATGTAGAAGTGGCTTCCTGAAAGTTCCCAAAATCACACTCTGAGGAGCAGTGCTCTTGACGAGGGAGATTACAAAGATGGTGAAGATGCTGTATTTACTATTATTGAGTTCTCAGATTTGTGTGTGCAAACTTGGCCACTGTAAGCAGCTTCAAACAAAATAAATAACCTGACATATGTTATGAATCTTTTTTTTTCTTGCATAATGCTTCTTTATCTAAAATCTCTATGACAGCATTGACTGGGTCCTAATCAGCTCTGCATCTCTCAATGTACCTGACATTTTATATATTTTTATTAAAATAATCGTCTGTTAGTAAGACAGCACAAAAATACCTGAAAATTTCTTATCATTATGAAAATACTATAAATAAGCAATGCAATAACTCATAGATGATCATAAAAGTTTATTTAACTAAATTCCACTTTGAAAGGCCGTGTAGAAAATAGAAGTTCTAAATTCACACCTGCAGGGTGGGGAGGGCATCACTGTATTTTCACACTTGGATTAGAGGCCTGCAGAGCTTATAACTCTGACCTTGCCTTTCTCTCCCAGCCTTGGGAGTTGGACTGCGAGGACATCACCTGCTTCCCGGAGCCTCCTCCAGGAGGATCATGGGAACTCTCAGCCTCCTTTATCATGTCCAAAGGAGAGCATCAGGGACACCCTATCACCTGCATGCTGTACCTGTGATACTCCCGACACCACCAGCTGTGCAGCAGGGTTTCCACCTCCTTCCTGCGGTGCCTCATGCTCTTTCCAAACAGTGACACATGCCCTTCCAAATGCATCCAGTGATTACAGCCCTCTTTCTGGCCAGTGTCTGTGACTTAGGGTGATTCCTCTACCTGAATCAAACTCCATCCTCCACCCTGCATGTCCGCAGCTTTCTCAGAGTCCCCAGTGTGGTGGCTTCTCTGTGGCCATGAAGAATGCTGGGCTTCATGTGCCAGGTTGTGCCCATGGCGTTTTGTTCATGCTTTTGATATCCCAGTTCCTTCTGCTTTGTATTCTAGTGACTTGAAAACCCAACTTGTCATCCAGGACAGAGTACAGTGCCCAGGACAAGGATGAGGGCCCTGGGTCATGGCCAAGGGTTTCAGCACCCAGCAGGCACTGTGCAGGCTCTGAGGCAGCATTCTTGGATTATCCTCATCTTGGTACATGGGCTGCCTGGACAGTACAGGTACCATGTGTTTCATTGGATTTAGGACTCACTCAACAGTGTCCTCAGGTCATAAACTGAAAGGAAAAGAGGAAAGTTCTCCTTCCCGCTATTCAGTGGAGACCCATACATTAAAAAAAAAAAAAACTCACTAAAACTAGCAGTCAGGCTGCACTGCAATTCTGCAGGAACTTTCTAGCTATCATCAGCCTAAGGAAGTTACTAAAGGACACTGAGAGCTGATCTTTTTCACTCAATGTGAATGTCACAAATCCTATGTGACCCTCACAGGACCGCTGCTCTACTCCCTGCTCAGTGAGGTTATTTTTCTTGAGACTCCAACGATGTGAACTACCATCTCTCTGGTTGGCTTTCTTAGCCTCCATCTGTAGTTGAGAACTCATTCTTTTCCTCAGAAGAAGCCTGCTTTTGCATTCATGAATGCTACTTCTTCCTGAGGTGAAACATTGGCAAGATAAGATGTATTCATTTTCCCCAAATGAAATGACTCATTTTGGATCACTTTGCAAACAGAGGACTTTGCTTATTGTTCCTGGGGACAGTGCATCTTCTTTTGATTCCATTCAGAGACAGTTTTTGGAAACCCCCGAATTTGAATCCTCTAAGGGGGATCCCAGGAGGATAAAGGTTTGCAGAGTTTAGATTCTGAAATGAATGGAGACAAGCAGGGAGGCTGGGAAAGAGCACTAACTGAGATGGTATTTTAAAGACCAGCCCCTTCTGCAAGTGAAAGAACAAACTTTCCCCTGTATTTCCTTCACATCCTTGAAATGAATTCAGTTACATCCACTAACAGGAATAAATA
This sequence comes from Callospermophilus lateralis, assembly GCF_048772815.1. Lineage (NCBI taxonomy): Eukaryota > Metazoa > Chordata > Mammalia > Rodentia > Sciuridae > Callospermophilus > Callospermophilus lateralis. Next base: position 379,259 of record NW_027511202.1, on the reverse strand, counting down.
ATACTTAATAAGTCTTGTCTCTGGGTCAGGTCCCACCTCATCTGAGCAATCAACATGCACCTTCAAGAGAGTCATAATTGCTTCATTTCTTTAGTTCTGTGACATTGAGGCTGATAAGTGACAAACTACTTTCCTCAGACAACACAACTTTCCAGTGCAGAGTGGGGATGTTTCATAAGAAAGCCTTTGCAATGCAGATATTTTGTGTTACTTGTTGAAAAATGCAGATTCCTGGCCCTCATGCTACTCACTCAGTAGTTCCTATATGGGGCCCAGGAATCTGCATTTTCAACAAGGTTCTGTATGATTCTAACAGGAAGCCTAAATATACACCCTCTTGAGGAAGGGAACTTCTCCAAAAAGGCCAGTGTCCACGTAGGAGTTGTGTACCTCATAACTGTCAGCAGATGGATGTGTGCAAGTTTTGCTTGTGACACTTTGAAAAGTAATGAAGGAAGCAGTTTCAAGCAGCTTGTCCCCTATCTGGGAATCTGATCAGTGACTAGCATTTGCCAGCAACTGGCTCTTATTATTGCTTTAGTTTTACTATTGAATTCCAAGACATAACAGTAATAAATTTGTATTAATATGGTACTATTTGCTAAATGGTCAGTGTTAGTCCTGATATGCCCAGGCAGACCTGCCTGTCAGGAAAGACACTTATTTCTGGAATAGAACTCAAAAATATGCTAGATTTTAATAACTATTTCCCCCCTAACAGAGTGGGAATGGACATCTTGGATAAATGTTTCTGAATTTGATGTAAAGTTTACCATTAAACCTAGCCCTAAAACTCATGGTTTCCAATCCCACTGTCTTTGAGGAATTAACTATAGCCCTATTAAATGAACTTAAGATGCCCTGAAAATTCTGATTTTCACATCCTACCATAAAACTCAATAAATTTAATCTTTTAATTTTTAATATATAAATTATTATATTATCATAGTTAAGCATTTTGTTAACTATAAAATGTTTATCTTTATATACTGAGGCCTAGGAAATTATTTTCTTGACATTTCTTCAAAATTATTATTTGTCATATGTATATCCAATATTTATTAATTTATTGGTTAGTGTGATAAATTTATTTTTCTAATATATATATATATATATATATATATATATATATATATACATACATACATATATACATGTACATATGTATGTATAGTGACTTTTTAAAAATTTGTGTTCATATAAGGTAGGTAAAGAGGTCAGTATATTATGATAATTGTGCAATAAAAACTGTTATTTGGTGTGTGAGTTCATGTAAGAGTTATTAAAATATAATATAAAACAAAATTGTCTTAAAATACTACCATGAAAGAAAATCATTATAGTAATGAAGAAAGAGACAAATAGGTCATGGAGCAGAGTAAAATAGTATAGAGGCTCAAATATTTAGATTATATAAAAGGGTATCTCTAATCATTTGGAAAAACACCAGTATTATTTTATGTTGCAGCCTCAGTTAGCTAGTTAGTCATTAAGAAAAAACAAAAAGGACCATGCTTTACTTCAAAAAAAGAAAAACAACAAATGATTCAAAAAATTCATAACAATATGAAAAACTTGAAGTTTTAGGAAAAAAATCAGCATGCTAGGTTTTCAAAATTTATCAGAAAGAAGGGGACATTCTAAGTCTAATTTTAAAAATGGAAAAAGTAAATTAAAGGACAGACTAAATTGCCTACAGTGAACCTCAATATATATTTACTTAATATATAAGGAATGGATTCATTATTTTAATTTCAATTTTATTACTATAGAGATATTTTATTATTACATGTATAAATAAAATAATTGAAATTTAAAAACTAAAACAATAATCATAGGGTGTTTCCCATGGCAACAACAAGTAGCAAGAATATATGCTTCTATTTATTATATCAATACTAACATCCTTGGTGATTATTAGTTACCCATCTAAATAATGTATGACATAAAAAGAAAAATCTCCTTGACTTAAAATCTGTCAGTTTTACCAAGTGGTTTCATTTCTTTGGACTGATAGGAACATTATATTCTGGAAAGTCTTAGCTCCAGTTACCACATAACAAGTTAAATGATTATGAAGGGTCATAAGGTCATGATGTAATATAAAAAAATATATGTACTTTAATTGCCAAATACTCAATTTCAATTGTGCCTGCTTGATTTAGGTAAATGTTTTGTCAAGTTTTGCAGATGAGTGTTTTGTATATTCTCAGGTAATCTTCAAAAAAAATTTTTAAGTGTATGTGCATGTTTCAAAGTTTCAGTATATTTACCAAGGCCAATAAAGAAAATAAAAACCAAAAAAACTTCTCAAACATAACTATCAGTGAAAACTGTATACATCTCTAGAGCAACTGTCAATGAATGTCATATACAAGCTCAAGTTTTTGCTTTATGTAAAAAATCATTGTTAAGTATATCCATTTAAATGAATTGATAAAAATTCATGGAGCTATAAAAAGGCATCTCTAGCAATATGGAGACAAAAGGTTAATAGTGAACACAAGTAGAAGAAACCATTATCTAAGAGGTATGAAGTATGTCTTTCTGAGTAAACAGTTTGAATGCATACATATGGATATGTCATATTTGATGTAGTTCGAGTTAGATATATATTCCAGTTCTTAAATTCATGGAGCAGTACATGTTTGCAAGGTTAAGAAAGCAACTATGATTATCCTAATTTAAAAGTTTAAGGTTATTTATAGAATAATGCAAGGAAACAAAATTCATTATCCTGCAAAGTATGCAACAAACCATTAAATATAGTGATAAAATCAATTGACACAAAGAAATGCAATTATGTTACATTCATGTAAAGCCTTCCTTGAACTAATTTCCAAATATCAATCATGAGCAATATTCATAATATAAACATCAAAGAAGCACTTATGCTTTTAAAAAGCATCAACAAGTTCATACTATCTCACAAAGAGGGCAATGTTAAATCAGAACATCATAATTGTGGCTGGTAATCTCTAATCATCCAAATCTCGGAGCTCAATTTTGTACAACAAAAGCAAAGAAAAAGAGCAATTGCCATTTCATCAGAAAAGGGTATTTTACCATCTCTCTAAAATGTGATGATTTATTCTTAATTAACAACTGATTAAGCAGTATTTCAAAAATTTCTAACACCACACATGACTAACTCGTAAGCAATCAAGGCATTAGATGAAAATTGAAAGCAGGCATATCATAAAGTGTTGATGATCTACACCTGCATTACACATCTGTTCAAGTTCAGTTTGTAGGAAAAATAAACTAATAATTTGTCCATCATTTTGTAATGTTACCTAAAATATTTCTTAATCCTTGTTTTCTTTTTTAAAAACCAGTTCATAAGTAGAAAAATTTAAAAAGAAAAATCTAAAATTGGAAAAATATTGAAAAATTCCTTTGAAATAGATTGCATATAAATAATAATAAGCAATGTTAATAATGTGGTCCTATTTTTCACTACATAACATTTTTAGGAGTTAATATTTAAAATGTATTATCTATAACAGATTTCTTATTTTAATAAGTCTCAGATACATTTAATTGACAGAGATAATAAGAGCTCAAAACATCATTTGTAATTCTCAGGGAAAATATGCCTTCTTAAGAGAGACATTCATACATTCATATAAACATAAAATAATTTAGAAAGTAACATATAGCTTCCAATTCTATAGAGGAAGAAACAAAACAACAACAACAACACAAGTGTTTTGTTTGTTTGTTTTTCTTCTTGCAAAGACATGAGTGGGAAAGGTGCCAGTTAGAAAGTGGGGGTTGAACAAATCTCTCCCACCAACAAGTTTGTGTGAATGAACATAGAAATGGCTCCTTAAAATAAAACAACCACTTAAAGCTTCAAAAGATGTCTCATTAAGTATTTGAATTTTGGTAGGAACAAATATAACAGGTTTTCTTTCATTTCTGTTATTTATAATGAAAACTGCTTTCAAAGAAGGGTGAATCTCCCATCAATAATCTTAATAAGATATGATGTTCAGATTTGGAAAATCCAGTTGAGAAGTGGTAATCTGCTTGGCATGCCAGAAGGGAGAAATTTGGGCTGAATACAATCTTGGATTGAGATTCTAGCAGAGGCTATTTGTAAAGAAAAGCAAAGGTCAATGACACTGTGATCTCAAAAGTTCCAAAAGACATTTACTATTAACCAAGCTCATGAACATTTGTGTTAATTTTAGTATTTAATATTTTAAAAGGAGACTTCCTTCATATCAGACATTTTGTGATGGGAATGAAGCACTATTCCAAGAATAAACCTATGCCACTTCTATCCTTCACCTGGGACTGGTGAAATTGGTAAGAGTTGGTGGTCTATCTAGCCATATCTTGAAAGGTTCAAAGTAAAATTATATAGATAACAACAAGAAAACAACTTCCCTCCTACTCCCATAACCCCAACAAATTTGCCGCAGTCTGGCTGCAGCAAAATAACCGAGGGGTGACGAACAGGGACGAGCAGATTTGCTCCCATCCTATAACGAAAAGTATTCAGTAATAGTCTTTTGCTGCAACTTTTTTCCTGATAATCCTTCTTCTTCTGAACTTTCTTTTTTCTGACTAGACTTTCTGGGCTTTTATCAACACATGCCCTAACTATTCTCAGTTCCATTGGGGTGCCTCCTTTTTACAACAATTTACTTAACACCTCTTCCGTATTTTCATCACAAAGACAATACAACATTTCAAGACAAGACAACACACAAACATACTGTATCAGGAGTGGGAGCCTTTTCCAGCTGGATATTTCCTACTTCTTCTTTTAGAGTCTCTATTTCCTGTTTCAAATCCTGAACAGTTTTCTCCTTATTAGCAACTTTGAGAACTTCAGCTTCCAGAAGCTCTTCCACAGACTTGATCTTTCCATCGATTATTTTACAGAATATTTCAATATTCCTTATGATTGGGAAAGAATGCCAAGATGGTGTATGCTTTTGGCAAGATGCTTTGGCTGTGCAGTCATTGAGGATACCTGGCACCAAGGATTTGGGGGCCAACAGAGGTGAGGCAAAGAATCTCACCCCCCCCCCCACACTGGTGCATAGGCCTATCCACAAGTATGGCTATAAGCTGGACCGGTAGTCAGTGATGGGTATGATCCAATTGCAGTGGTACCAACCTAAGACAGGAGGCTGACTCCTAGAGGTCAGCTCATCCGATGACGGGTAGGTACCCTATGTTGAATTGGACAACCTAACAGACACAGACACCGTCCCTAAGCCACATTGCTTGTTGCTTAATTAAACAGAAGGGGGGAGATGCTAAGAGCCATAGCCAAGTAGTAATGATGCATGGTATTTTTGGTTGAAAGGTGATGCCAGGAAGCCATTGAGATGATATGATTATGTTAAGATGTGCATTCAAATGGATATTAGACCCCTGCTGTCCACCTTAGCCTGCTTTGGGACTCCTGGAGAGTTCCCATTGGTTGGGGAAGTGCAGTAGGAGGAAATTCCAGAGAAGGGATTTGCTGTTGGTGTGGGCCCGGGAGAATGATGCGTGTGGGGGTCGGCATCTTTCCAGGGGAGCATACAGGGCATTGGCAGGAGTTTCAAAATAAAGTTTGTTCCTGTTTGAGTGGCTCGTGATTTTGTGCCCAGCCAGACTGCGGCACAAATTAAGCCTGGATTTAAAACACACATTAATTTGAAAAAATAAGACATGCTTTTTGAATTAATAATTGAATAAAATATGAAGAAAAATTGCCTTAACAGAAATTGGCAAAATTAAAGATCATCCTGTATTAATCAATCCTGAAATTCAAAGCTACTAATGATAACCATGGATTATAATATACACTAAGATCAGATAAAGTAAAACAAGACATTGATATCAGTAGTAGGACACACCCAGGTGTCTTAAGTGAAGGTGCTATGTAAATGCAAAGACAATTACCTAAAGTGCTTTATTTTTTCATCCACAAGAGAATATGTTTAAACCATGTAGAAATAGATACCACATATGAAGAATGTCTTCTAGTGATAAATGGTTTTCATTTTATGCAAACTTCTTGAATTACATTTGGTGTGTTTACAAATAGATAGCAAGCTTCTTAGATACTGGCAAAAGAAAAGTACAGCCTATTCAAAATTTTTCCATTTATATAAAATGTACAAATGACTGCTCAGAAATGCAATAACATTATTTTAGTAATTCCATAGTCTCCAAGTTTCAAAGTACAGCTAGAAGGGATCTCAGAAGAATAATTTGATCCAGTATTAAAGAAAAAAAATTGTTTAAACTATTCCAACAGTAGGATGCCTATTTCTTCTAGTGTATTTGTGCTTATTCAGAACTAGAGATCCACCACTAACCATATTTCACCTGCTAACCATCAAAGTGTCTATATGTAATACATGAATTATTCCCAGATGCTATTTCTCAAAGTTAAACATATATTCTTTGGCTCTTTTTTCATAGAATCAAGTTATGGAGACCTGGATAAGTTTTGCTACTTTTCTTCAGAGACATGAGATTTCTTCTATGAATTTTTATATGAAAATCCAGAGTATCCCAAACTGATAGATAGTAACCCAAGTTGCATGATCAGGAGCTGTCAATGCCACAGTGTTCAATTAAAGAAAAGTTTTTCTCCAGGCTTCTTTCTTCCTTATTGTTCTGTTCCCCTGAATGTCAGAGAGGTGTTTGCATTAGGGCACTCCTTTGGGACTCCTCAAGAAAACAGTTTCAAATGGAAAAGAAGAGGCCTAATCTGTGCCTTTGAAGTAAAGTGCTTTGTAAAAGCTGTGTCTGAATCAGACTCTTGGCCCTGTGTGTGGCTGTGAATTACATTCTCAGCACCCCAGGAAACTCAAGAAAAATCCCATGTGTCCATCCCAATCTAAAAGGATGAAAAAGAAGTGTAATATTGGATGAAGTCTTGCCTTCCTCTGGTCAGGCTCCTTACCCCTATGAAGTCAGAACAGGGATCCTCTGGGTCAAATGAGTTGTTGCAAGCCCTCCAGTAACTAGCACACAGGTGTTTGGGTTTTTTCATGAGTGCAGTACACATAAAGAATCTACCCCTGGCAGGCAGGAGGCCTCTAATTTGAGAAGCAGAGCAGTATGTGCTACAGGCCCATTTTATCTAGGCTGTTTCTCAGGAAGGGTGTCCAGGCCACCATGACATTTGGCATATGATGGGCATGAGAGATTTCTTTGCACACAATCAAAGACTGCTCACCCTATAAAAACCCCCAGCCAGAATGTTATGATGAGTGTCTGTATGGAAAAAGATGAGGGCCATGTGGGAGTGTTTTTGTTAGAATAGTGGTCTTTTGTGTGGTGGTTGGAAAAGATGACTGGCTCCACCTCAGCTTGAACTCTGGTGTGATGCCATTAGAGACTGAGTACTGGAACTGATCTCAGAGAACTATTGCCATGAATTGTGTTGGGATTTTAGAAGGCCAGGCATTAGAGGAGCCTATGGAAACTGAGATCTAGGCCGAGGGTGGCTTTCTCCACAGCACTGGGAATCTCAGCCAGGATTTCACATGATTTTGCTGTGAAAGCCTTCTCAGCTATAGTTGAGAGCCAAAACTCACAGGAACCTCATATTTTAGACCCCAATGGGCCTGGATTCCTGTGACCTTTTGCCACTCCTTGGGAACTTTGCCTGTATATGATCTCCAGAGCTTTTACTGAAAGGAGATTCCTCAACACTCAATGGCTCCTGAATGAAGTAAAACCCACAGTGTCAACTTCTTCATTCTTTAAATATGGCTAGGCCAATACCATGAAGTTTTTGAGAATCCCAAGACCAGAAATCCCTGGAGAACCTTTAGATCTCCTGTTTCTCATCATGACTGAACCAGCGAGTCCCATTTTTGACTGAGTGGAATTCATGACCCTGGTTAAGAACAGAGAGGCCAGTGAGTAGGAGCCAGCAGGGAACTGGACCTGGAGCAATGGAGTGCAGGTGTGTGGTCCAAAATCTGTGGTGGGCCTCTGGACTTCTGTCATTGGCTTCCAAATGACATGTGATTCACAAAGTGCAGCCAGGAGACCCAAAAATATAAAGGCATGTTGTTGTGGGGAGAGGATTTGGTGCGATGCTCAGAAACAAGTTGCTACACTCAAGTGGGAAAGATATATGGGGTAGCAGCCCAGTTTGTGTTTTTGCCTTCAGACCCTGACTCACACCATGTGGCAGATCTCCCTCCAGCACTGTGTCCTGGTTGACCTTTTTGTATTTCAAAAACAAACACCAATTTTCCAGGGAAGCTGTAAGTTATGCCATTAAAACTGGGCATTGAGCCAAAGGCTTCACAATGCACCCAGGGAGACATTCATACCACAACTTCCACAGTAACCTGCATAGAGAGGATTCAGGTCTGCTGCCTCCTGTTCCTATTGGAAAATATGAACCCATCTCCTCCTCTTCACATAGATTCAGATCAAGCTTTCATAATCTCACTACAAAGAAATCTAAAATACAAAGCTATATTTCCAGTGGACGAATGTCTGAGGCAGATAGTCAAGAAGTCATTAGGCCAGCAGGGTTCCATGTTTGTGGAATGTTTACCCTGTCCTCAACTTTTGAGATCTCTTCTGCCACACCCAGGTTTGTGAGCTCCTCAGAATTTCCAATTCCAGATATGTATTTACAGATTTTTTTCCTCTTCTCCTCTCATTGTGTCTTCTTTAGGGTGATAGTAATGTCCAGGCATTGTGGTGGATGACAGTGGAAGATTTTTATGTGCCACGTGTTCCCATATGTATTATACTCATTTTCCATTTTGCCATTTGAAATATTGAATCTCTGACACTAACCCATAACTTTCTAGGCTCTGACTACTTACCCTAACATCAATAAAAATAATTCTAAAGGAATAGAAGTAGAGGCATTTGATAGGAGGCATGGTGTATACTTGGCCTTGCCTTTTGCTTCATCAGAGATACATATTATAAAACCTGTGACACATTTTTCTCATTTTACTTCTCCAAGAATTTTCAAAATCAACAAATATGTAACTTCCTGACTTCCTGTCTCTGTCGCCTGGGTCACAATGTATATTTTTATATACTTATATATAATCCTACTGCCATCACAGTTATATTTTTGAGAGTACTCTCACTTTGGTAAATACAAATTGCATGAAGAGTTCACTGCCCCCCAATACACTGAGGTAACTGAAATTTCAAGCTGTGGTGAGCTTTATATTTCAACAAGTTAGTCATGAAACAATGTAGAGGAGAGTGAATATTTTGGGTACATATGTGAAGGATATGTATCCCCTTATGAATTTCGATTGGCATACATACTATAACATTTTAATGTATTAAATATATATATATATATATATATATATATATATATATATATATATATATATATTTAGTATAAATTTGCAAACATGAACTATGTGTGTCATATACTTATACTACCTTGATTCTTTCATGTCCATCTGTGTGGATTTATAATCAACTTTTCAGGAGATATTTTTCAGAAATACTCATTTTTTGACATACATATTCATTTTGGAATACTCAAAATGAACTTCAGTGAATATTGAGTAACTACCCTAAAATTTCTACAGTAAGAGACCCAGTTTAACATCAATGAAAGTATAATTATATGGGACATGATGTGTATTTTTAATTAAATTTTTATTCAAAATTGTTATATTCCTATTTCTTCAGTATATATCCATCATAGGATGTATCATTTCATCCACAATTCACAAATGATATGCATATGATTCACTTTAATTCACTCCCTGAATCAGATCCCATGTATTTCTCCATGTTGCTTTACTTGCTTTTTCATGAGATTTCTTTTATATCACATAACTTTTGAATTCCATCATCATTTTCAAAGCAAAACTCAAACACAGTTGGTTATAATTAGTAACCCTAATATTACCACTATATGTATAACTACTTGGATTGAATGTTTGTATGTGAATACCAGATTTCATGTATTTTTTAAAATATCAATTCAATCCATTATTTAAAATAGTAACCTGTTTTATTTTTTATTCACCATATTGTCTATTCATGCATTATCTCTATATACATAAACCCAGGGTACACCTATTTTTATCCCCAAACTCTAAATGATAGGGTTTCAAAACATGCTCCCAGAAATGGTGGAAGTAATACGCATGTCACCTGCTCCATATATTCCTTTCATCACATCATGTTCTGGACACAAAATGCAAAACTCACACTTATCTTATTCTTCTCCCATAGCCTCATTATAAAAAGAGCATGGATTACTAAAATCATCTACGTCTGCATTGCCTATTGTTTTCAAATTTCAATCTTACTGTGAGTATACACTTGATTCTTTCAAGGATAGTGTGTTCAACTACCCCCCTGTTGAAATTATCCCTGATCTTATCACTCATTTTGTACTTTGCCTGATCTCCTAACACAAGATTAGAAGGTTTCATATAAAGGTAATATAATAAATAATAATTATATATACTACTTAATCAAGCAAAGAACTAATGAGATAGGAAAACTAAATACTGAATTTAGTAAATAATCCAAGAAAGACTGATCAATTTGGGATGTGCCAAGGAGCAAACTCAGGGCCTAATGCATGCTCTAATAAGCACTTTACCACTAAGCTGCAATTCCAGCCCCAGTAATACAAGCTCTTAAGTGGCTGATGATGAACATAATAAATAATGATGATTTTTCAAACACATGTTAAGCAGAAGTCAATTTATATATATATCATTTTTGCTTTGGGGACTATGTTGATTTTTCTCAATTTCAACTCTTCAAATTTTACCTGTCAAATTTTCCTTTTAAAATTTATTCTCACATAAATTAAAATTAATTCTACACCTGCCAAAAACTAACTTAACACATAGATCTCAAGAAAATTCATATTTTACACAGAAATAATAGAGGCAGCACATGGTGGGTTTGAAATCAGAAACTTGGGGTTCAACTGTTAGCTTTGTTCTTCATTAAAGGGAGAGGGGAAGGAGAAAAATGGAGGTGGAGAAGAAGTGGAGGAGATGGACTGGAAAGGGAAGTGAAGCCAGGGAGGAGGAGAGTGGAAGGAAGAGAAGAATATCTTTCTGTGAGAGTTATGTCATGAAAATGAAAGGAATTGAAATACAGGTAAGTGTCTCACAAAGGAATGGTACTCTGTCATCATATGTTATGTGTAAGTAGATTAAGTCTTTTGCAATCCAGGGCCATTCTTCATGTTTGTGTTAAGTTGGAATCTCCATGCACCATGATCTCCAGCTGCTGCTTCTCTGTCTCCTTCAACTTTTTATATATGGAACCATTGATTTCCTGTATGTGCTGATTCAGCCTCCCCAGAGTTTTCATAAGAAATCCCAAATGAGCCAGAATATATCCCCACAGCAACCACACCAGTGTCTTCCTAATTTCAACCTAATCCAGTGGAGTTTTGAATTGTTGTTTGCATACTTTTCATTAAGGGTCCACACATTACTTCTCCCAAGTGTTCCTTGCTGCTAATATCTGTAAAAAGTTAGAGTAATGCAAACCTATCGGGCTGCTGTGAAGATTAACTTAAGGAATGGATAGAAAATGCTCAGGAAGAGTAGGAAGAGGTTAATGAAGAAGAGGAATGGGATTGAGGGTAAAGGAGGAGGGACAGGAAGAACACTGGAATGAATCTGACCAAAATTTCCTATGTAGATATTTGAATATACCACAGTAAATCATACACACACACACACACACACACACACACACACACACACACACACACGACACTAATTTAAGGAAATATATTGATAAATTGAAGAAAGATTAGTAGAATAGACGAAAGGGAACACGGAGGGAGGGGAGGGAAAGGGGAATTACTAGGAACTGAATCAGAGAAAACTTTATTTCTTGCTTGTATAATTATGTCAAAATGAACCCTAATAGTATGTATAACTAAATAGAAAAAGGAAATGCTCAGGAAAATGATTCCCAAAGCAAATGCTCAATAATATATATATATATATATTTGTACATTCTCTTCTTCCTGTTATAATTGCATTAATTATTTAAAGGCACTATCTTCTTGGGTCTAATGATCAGTTCCTGTTTACAGCCCACACTAATGTTCTGGTGCCTTTCCAGGTTTCAGGTTTGACATTCTCTTCATATTCCCACTTTGGTTAATTAGTTTAAAATTTTATTCACTTGTTCATTCATAAAATCAATTTACAGCTGATTTTAATTATTTTAAGAAAAATGGTAAAAAAAGAATGCCTAAGATAAGACAAGAAATGTGACAATGAATGTAAGAAAAAAATGTTCTACCCAGTTCAGTATTGGGAAGGATAGAGGTAGAGAGGACAATTATATCCATGCACAATAATTAAGACATGGGTCTTTACTCCTAAATAGGGGGTGAGAATGATGGGAAAAAATTTTCCTTGTTTATTTTTGGTTTTCCAGACCTTGTGACCATAATCCCTATCTTCAAGTGGTAAGGGAGACAGTGTTGTTAATTTCCATGGACAATGGAAATTTTTAAAAATATATACAATAAGGGAGGAGAGATTGGCACATACACATATCATACCATGAAGGGCTGTGTGTGTGTGAGTGTGTACACATATTTTACGTGAAGTCTCCCCCCTTATCATCTGTCATTCCACTCCTGTCTTACAGTCTTTTCTACATGAAATATCCAGAAAAGTGTCGTTTTTCTGTGTCATTTTTCTCTGCTCAAAGCTCTTCAGTGGCATCTTGCATTGCTCAGAATAGTCTTAACTAGTTGATATGACTGAGTTCTTAAAGGAACCATGCTTTCTGAAATAAATAAGCTAGAAAAGAAGAAGGAGAAGAACGAGGAGGAGGAAAAAGAAGAGTAAGAGGAGAAGGAGAAGGAAGAGGGGAAGAGGAGGAGGAGGAAAAGGGGAGGAAGAAGAAGAGGAAAAAGGGGAAGAAGGAGGAGAAGTAGTAAAGGAGAAGCCGGGGAAAGGGTATGTGTAGAGGAGATCTTGATGTATTCCTGGTGCTACAACAAAATACCCACAGACTAGGTAATTTGTAAACAATGGAAATTTATTGCTCATAGTTCTGGAGGGTGAGAAGCCCAAGATCAAGGTACCAGCAGATTTGGTGAAGCTCATCTTTATTTCCAAGTTGTCATCTTGTTATTGCATCTTCACCTGGCAGAAGGTGAAGGGTCAAAAGTGCCCGAGTGATTTCTCCCAGCTCTTTCATAAAAGCATTGTTCCCATTAATGAGGGTTTCACCTAGTCCCCTCCCAAAGGTCCCATCGTCTAATATTATCATCTTGGGGTTTAAATTCCAATATATGAATTTTGTAGGGGCATACACATTCAAACCATATCAGTGGAGAAGAAGAGAAGGAAGAATTGCTTCTAAATGATGTAGCAGAGAAAGAATTCATGAATTCAAGGGAAGTTGTCCTTTAACTAGAAGGAGATCAAGCATAAATATGGTAATCAAGTCCTACAGATAGTAAACTTAGGTCAATCCTAACCGGATAATGTATGCAGTCTATATTTCACAAGAGTTCAGTTCATCACGTTGTGAGAGAGCTGAGAATTTGTACCTTTATGTCACTAATTATTTTTTAGTGGCTTTTCCTGAAGGAACATACATTTTCAGGCTTTTTGTATCTCATTTGTGTAGACAGGGTATGCTCATCATCCTGAAGACAGCTCTATGTTTAAAAGATGCAGATTTGGACTGGTAGAATATGAGTTAGTGGGGAAATCTGTGGATGATTATAAGAAACGTGTGGGAAACATGATCTGCTACAATTCATCCATATCAATGGTCAGATCCATTCAGTTGTCACATTAAATCCATTACACTGTTGCTTCAAGATGATGTCTGATAAAATTCCTAGAAAAATAAAAATGAAAAGGAAGTATTAGTGAGTTATACTATATTGTGCTCTATGGCAGGACTTCCATCATAGTTGGTCCTGTCGCCTAAGTAATGTACACCATCTCCCACCTTCACCATTTATTCTAGACTTCTCTGACACTTGGTCAACACTTCTGCTGCCCTGGATTAGAGGAGGATGATTTCAGAAGCTCAGTAAATAGATAGCCAAGTTCATTGCTCCAGGGCCTAGTTGAGGCAGAACTTCATGGTGGAACAATGTGGTAGAGGAATGTGGCACATGCTACCAGGAATCAGGGAGAGAGAACTCTGATCAACAAGGACAAAATATAAGTCCCAATCGCACACCACTAGTGACCCCACCTCCTCCAGCTATATCCCACCTGCTTAGAGTTACCATCCAGTTAATCCCTATCAGCAATGATCAGGATGTAGCTCTCATAAACCAATCATTTCATCTCGAAACTTTCTTGCATTGTCTCACGAGTGAGTTTTTGGATGATACCTCATATCTAAACCATAATATTCTGCCTGTACCCTCAAAAGCTCATGTCCACCCCACAGTGAAAAATACATTTAGTCCATTTCCAAGTCTCAATAATTCAAGGATTGCCTAAACATTCAAGTTCAAAGTCTCCACTGAGATTCAAGGCAAACTCTCAGCATGAGTCCCTCTAAAAGTCTGAAGCAAATTATATATATCCAAAATATGAAGGCACAGAATAAACATTTGTATTCCACAGGGGATAAATAGGGGGATAGAAAAAAGAAACAAGATCAAAGCAAGAGAAAAATTCACCTGGGAAAAGAAGTCTTGTAGCTCCTGAGACCCTGCAAGCAGCCGCTGAGAGGGTGCTGCCTGGAGATGTGTAAAGGAAGCTCAAATAGCACTGGATACTCTCCAGATTAAGAGATGCCAGTAATATGGAGTGTCTTTTGAGGAAAGCTGTAGGAATTGAGCAGAATTAAGCCAACAGAGAGGGAGGCCAAGTGGTCTTCAAATAGCAAGGACATAGGGGTGGAGCTGCACAAGATTTTTGGAGAGAAAGTTAGGATGCCATGTACCCCAGTTGCCAAACATGAGGCTACAAGACTTGAGTTTATCCTTTCCTTTTTTTAGTATATAAATGATATTTGACAAAACCCAATCAATCACTCAATGATTCTAAAAGTTACTACTTCCCCTATATTACTTGAATGCTGGAGATAATGCAAAAGAAAATAAATCCATTCCCTCCAATCCCATCCCAATTCACCTCAGAGGAAGGTTAGATATAAGACGCTATTGAATTACAAGTTACAATACAGTTTCCACCAGTAATTGCATCTATGTTACCATCAGGCTGGTAAATGACCCCACCTCAGGATTCTCTCCCACTGTCCACTTTCTAGGACCAGCTCTGTTAACTCAGTTAATTCTCCAAAGTGAAATCCCAAGATAAGGAGTTTGAAATGAAATGAATTTACTAGAGAAAGTTCATTGAAAAAAAAAAAACTGGAAAAGGAGTGGGGGGAATTAGAAATTGGTTTGCCTATATCTCTCCCAAATTTTCAGTGTAATGTCATCAGGAATGAGACCTTGTGAATGGGATCAAGACCCTAATAAAAGAGTGCCGCAGTCTGGCTGGGCACAATTCAGGAGCCACTTGTCAAAAGAAACTAACTTTATTTTTACAACCACACAAGATAAACAAAACAGCTCCTCAGGAAAAAACCCTCAGAGTCCAACTGCCACCACCGGCTTCCCACAGGCCACACACCCCAACAACAACTTCCTCCCACAATCCTCCTGCTCTTGAGGCCGATTGGCTGGGTCGCATGGGCGGAGCCAAAAAAGTCCCCCAATGAGCAGCTCCGTGGTCTGAAAGGGCAGGGAAACAGCCCAATGAGCATCACCGCAGAGGAGCCAATCAGCTAGATGTTGCTAGACGTTGCTGGGGCTGCTGTGAGCCAATCATCAGCTGGCAGTCTGAAAGGGCAGGGAAACAGCTCAATGAGCATCTCCACAGAGGAGCCAATCAGCTAGGTGTTGCTTGGGCCGCTGTGAGCCAATCATCAGCTGGCAGTCTGAAAGTTTGCTGGAGCCCCTTCGGCTGTGGCTCTCAACATCTCCCCCTCTCTGTTTAAACAAGAAGCATGTGGCTTAGGGACCGTGTCTGCCTTAGGTTGTCCAATAGTACATATGGTCCTTACCCATTATTGGATGAGCTGACCTCAAGGCGTCAGCCTCCTGTCTTAGGTTGGTACCATAGTAATTGGATCTTACCCGTCATTGACTACCAGTCCAGTATACAGCCACACCTGTGTAGAGGTCTTCGTACCAGCGGGGGGGTGAGGTTCTTTGCCTCACCTCTGTTGGCCCCCAAATTTTAGCTGAACGATCATGATAAACAGAAGGGAGGAAGATACACCAAGCCAGCTGACGGCTCCTTTTGGAAAAATTGTACCACCGATGACACCATCAGCATAAATACCCCAACACTACCAGAAGTTGCTGCACCAACAGATAGTTCACAATGCATACAAGTGAGTTCACGATGCATATAAGTGATACATAGTCCAGGCAAGTTCTGCAAGCAGTTCAGTGATGGCTATTGCAGAAGCTGTAGATTGGTTTTATCTTTGTCTTCATGCACTGGGATGAAGATAGGAATTCTGACAATAATGGCTAAAGAAAAATTATATAACATTATATAACATTCCAGAAGGCACTAAAAGAAAACAATTTTCTTAACAATTTACATTGTCTTCACCGGCACTGGGATGAAGATAGGAATTTTGGCAATAATGGCTAAAGAAAAAATTATGTAACGTTCCAGAAGGCATTAAAAGAAAACAATTTTCTTAACAATTTACATTATCTTTAAGAGAATTATTAAATATAATGAAAAGGAAAGGTGAAAGTAAACAAACAGATCTGTTAACCTCCTTTTTTGTTCACATTATAAAACAATCTTCAACAGCTGTTTACCCAATTTAAATTAAACCATTTAAATCACGTGAATAAAAAAAAAATTATTTGGATCCATTTTTTTCATGAGCGCTCATCATATATGACATATGGACATACGTACATTCAAACACAAAACACAAGTGTGCACACATAATACATATGACACATAACATAATAGTAAAGGCCTTATAACTTTTTACAGGTGAAATCTCCATTGCAATGTTTAAAAACTCTATAGTCAAAAAATAGAACTGATCAGCAAAACATTAACCTAGGTCTGTATGAGCTCAAAAAAAAAAATATAGGAAAGGGCAATAATAAAATAGATATTGAAAAAAGCATTCTGGTTCTGTCGCAGATGTAAGAATAACCAAACTGGAGTTCTGGATATCACATCTTCTTTTTGGTCTGTAGAAATCGCTTTAGTTAATCTGTCTGGAATCCAAATCAGCTGCTGTTCTCCCTGTGGAAACACATAAACAGACCCCCGATTCCAGGCAATCACTGGGTCAGCACCTTAGTTAATCTCTCTGGAATCCAAATCGGCTGCTGTTCTCCCTGTGGAAACACACAAACAGACCCCCGACTCCAGACAATTACTGGATCAGGACCTTTCCATTGTCCTGTTAGAATATCCTTCCAAAGTACCTTGGGCTTATATACATTTTTTGGACACATATGCCTTTCCGCAGCACTAAGCCCTGATGAATCCAAATTTAAAAAGTTTAGAGTAAAAAGGATTATTTTAAGTTTATCTTTGGGGAATATATACCCCTTTCCAATTCCTTCTTTTTGCTTTAATAAGTACATTTTAATAGTTTGATGAGCTCTTTCAACAATGCCTTGTCCCTGTGGATTGTATGGGATTCCTGTTATATGAGTAATTCCAAATGATGAGCAAAATTGTTTAAAAGAGGTAGAAGTATAACCAGGGGCATTATCTGTTTTTAACTGTTTTGGAACGCCCACAGTGGCAAAATTTTGTAAGCAATGAGCTATAACATCTTTAGTTTTTTCTCTGGCATGAAGAGAGCCCATCAAAATCCAGAAGAAGTATCAACTGTAACATGCAAATATTTTAATTTTCCAAATTCTGGCAAATGTGTGACGTCCATCTGCCAAATATGGTTAGGTATCAATTCTTTAGGATTGACTCCAAGATTAACTTGTGGTAAAAAGGTCACACAATTTTGACATTGTTTTATTATTTGTATAGCTTGTTCCTTAGTTATTTTAAAACGCTTTTGTAAAGTATTAGCATTGACATGGAACTTTTTATGAAAATTTATAGCTTCTTCTAGTGTAGAGAAAATGTGTATGTCATGTGTAGTTTTATCTGCTAAATCATTGCCCAAACTAAGGGCTCCAGGCAATCCTGTATGTGCCCTGATATGTCCTATAAAGAATGGATCTTTTATGTCCCAGATTAGACTTTGTATAGTGGAAAACAAAGAGAAAATAGTAGAGGAAGGGGAAATCCTACCAGCATCTTCAAGGGATACTATAGCATTAACTATATATTGACTATCGGAAAATAAATTAAATACAGAATTTTTAAACATCACAAAAGCCTGTAATACTGCCTTAAGCTCTACCTTTTGAGCTGATTGTTTGGGTACTAAAAATATAAAAGTTTGATCAGGTGTAACTATTTTTTTTTCTTTTTTTTTTAATTTTATTTTTTCATTGGTTATTCAAAACATTACAAAGATTTCAGAATCATATCGGTTACACATCCACATTTTTATATAATACCATAATAGTAACTGTAACTATTGCTGCTTTACCATTATTTGATCCATCAGTGAATATATTTGGAGCATTCCCGATAGGTGTTTTTCTTGTCATTTTTGGAAAAATTACAGGATGCGATGACCAAAAAGACAATAAAGGATTAGATGGTAAGTGGTTATCAAATGAAACATTAGATTTGCACATGATTATTGCCCAAGTATTTAACTCATTAGCTAACTCATCAATTTGATTCATAGTATATGGAGTAATAATTTTATTGGGAGAAATTCCAAACACTCCCTTTGCTGCTTTTATTCCTTTGAGTATTAATTGTCCTACAGCCTCAGGATATCTAGTAAGAATAGTGTTAGGAGAATAAGATAAATGTATCCACAATAATGGACCTTCTTGCCAAAATACTCCTGTAGGAATATTTTTTGTTGGTAGTACAATAAATAATAAAGGAAACTTATATCAATTCTATCCAAATGCATATTTTCCATATATGTTTCAATGATTTTTAATGCCTTTCTTGCTTCAGGCGTTAACATTCGGGGTGAATTTGGATCTGATGGACCTTTTAGGATATCAAATAAAGGTCCCAACTCTCCTGTTGGTATACCTAGATAAGGCCTTATCCAGTTTATGTCTCCTAATAACTTTTGAAAGTCATTAAGTGATTTGAGTTGATCTACTCGTATTTGAATTTTTGGTGGACGGACCATGGTTGAGGATAATAGAACTCCTAAATAATTAATTGGAAAATTTAATTGTACTTTATCTATTGCTATCTCTAGATTATAATTTTTTAATAAGTTTGTAAGTGTGGCATAACAGTCTAGCAATGTGTTTTTAGCTTTGTGTGCTAATAATACATCATCCATATAGTGAAATATTTGTAGTTCAGGATTTTGATTTCTAAGTGGCTGGATTGCTTTGTTAACATAAATTTGACACATAGTTGGGCTGTTAGCCATCCCTTGAGGGAGTACTTTCCATTCATATCTCTGATCAGGACCTTCATGATTCAGTGCAGGGATAGTAAATGCAAAGCATGGACTATCCTCAGGATGAATTGGTATTGAAAAAAAACAATCTTTAATATCTATAACTAAAACATACCAAGTTTTTGGCAAAGCAGACAATTGAGGAATCCCCGATTGAGCAGGTCCCATAATAACCATCTCATTATTAATGGCTCTTAAATCTTGCAATAATCTCCATTTACCAGATTTCTTTTTGATGACAAAAATGGGAGTATTATGGGGAGATACAGAAGGTTGTATATGTCCTTCTGCTAATTGTTGTTTGACCAGATCATGGGCTGCTAGTATCTTTTCTTTAGTCAGGGGCCACTGAGGAACCCATACTGGTCTTTCTGATTTCCAAGTAATTTTTATTGTCTCAGTGGCCCTTTCTGAAAATCCAACCCATGTCTGTCTGTTCCTTGATCTATTTGTATTGGTGCTGCTATACCTTGTTCTTGTTTTCCTAATCTTTTTCCTTTCCTAAAACCTTGTCTAGTCATAATAGTGGGTGCATTTTGGTTGATGTTATTTGTTAATGTCAAACCTAATTGATCTAGGACATCTCGTCCCCATAAATTTATAGGAAGATGATCCAATACATATGGCTGTATAGTTCCTTCACATCCTTCAGGATCCTTCCAATCTAATACCATTGCACTTCTATGGGGATTAATCGCCACTCCTAGGCCTCGAAGCGTTTGAGTGGCTTGTTGTAATGGCCAATGTTTTGGCCATTCTTGACGAGAGATGATGCTAAGGTCTGCACCTGTATCCAGTAGCCCATTAAATTCATGTCCTTGAATATTTAGTTTTAGCATGGGGCGAGAATCTAAATTTAAAGACAGCATAGCCCAATCTACACCTGTGGAGCCTAATCCCTTGGAACCTCTTTCTATAGCACGACTGGAAAATTTATCATGTAGGCTTGGTATTATTAGTAACTGTGCTATTCTATCTCCTGGTGAAATTACTGATATACCATTTGGAGAACTGGCTATAATTTTTATTTCACCTTCATAATCGGGATCAATTACCCCAGGACTTATCATAAGTCCTTTTAGAGTAGAAGAGCTGAGTCCCAATAATAAGCCTACTGTTCCTTTGGGAAGAGGTCCTTTCACCCCTGTGGGAATGATTTGAACTCCCATCTCCGGAGTTAGTACTGATCTGGCGGAGGCGCAGATGTCCAACCCTGCGCTCCCTCTGGTTTGTCTGATGAGGGATCTGATGGACAATGTGTCCTGGGCACTACCCTGATAGGGTTGCTGGGTTCCTCCGGTGCTCCGTATATTTGTGGTTTTGGGCCCCGGAGCATTGGGCCCCCCTGTCCATTTTTTTGCAATGGAGCCCAATGCCTTTCTCCACGATATCGTGGATAAACACTTGGTCCTTGTTCGTTTTTTGATAATGGAGTACCCTCTATGGTGGTTTGAGAACAGCATTCATTAGCCCAATGTCTCCCTCTACGGCATCGTGGGCAAATACCTGGTATTCTACTCCTTTGATACCTAGTTTTGTTAAACCCTCCTCCTATGGGGCAATTCCTTTTAAAATGTCCTGTTTGTTCACAATTGTAGCATGTTCTTGGCCTGGAATCTAAAGCCTGTTTTACTGCAGCTGCCACAATTTGCCCTTGTTCATTAATGTCTCTGGCATCTAAAGCCTGTTTTACTGCAGCTGCCACAATTTTCCCTTGTTCATTAATGTCTCTGGCATCTAAAGCCTGTTTTACTGCAGCTGCCATGACTTGCTCTTGTTCATTAATGTCTCTACATAATTTAATATATGTGTTTAAATCTTCATGTTTCCATGGTCTAATGATATCTCTGCACCAACGATTCGCTTGGTCATAAGCCAGTTGTTTTATTAATGGCATTGCTTGTTCTGTATTCCCAAAAACTCTGGTAGCTGTTTGAATAAGCCTATCTACAAATTCAGCATAAGATTCATTAGTTCCTTGTATTATCTTAGATAATTGACCTTGTAAACCTCCATGTCCTTGTAAAGTCTTCCATGCCTTAACTGCATCTACAGCAATTTGTAAATATACACCAGGATCATATGCAATTTGTTGGTGCTGACCCTCATAAGGTCCCTTTCCTAACAACATATCTAGATTTCTCTGAGGATAACCAGCTGCTGCATTTCACCTAGCTGTCTCCTTGCAAAATTCCTCATTGGCAACCTTCCATAACAGGTATTGTCCTCCATTTAGCACAGCTTTACACGTATTAGCCCAATCTGCTGGCGTCAAGTTCAAGTTGGTAATGGATTCCACCAAGCTTACAGTGAAGGGTGCTTGAGGACCATAGGTTGTTACAGCCTCTTTTAGCTGCTTCACTGTTTTGAAATGTAAAGTATGGTAAATTCGCTGCCCTCCTACCTCAAATACAGGGCATGTTAATACTTGAGATCCTGTCTCAGGATCTGAACTATCCACTGTGGGGGTTGGGGGCCTCTCAGCATATGAAGGTGGCCTTGTCAGTTGGACACTTACGTCCTCTGGTGATAGAAAGGTGTTAGTAGCAGTCTCCTGTAGAGGTGGTGCTGTTGGTTGGACACTTAAGCCCTCTGGTGATAGAAAGGTTTTAGTAGCAGTCTCCTTTTGTAACTTTCCCCCTGATGGCTTTTTCTGCTCTAAACTTTCTTTCTCTGTCTGATTAGCTCGAAAGACCTTCTCTTTTACTTGAATCTTTTCCTCTTTCTGACTAACTTGAGAGACCTCCTCATTTACTTGAATCAATATGTCTTCTCCTTCCTCTACCTTTGTCTGAATTGAAGGTTTTGGACTAAGAAAACCAGATACCAATGCCCACAATGCCAATGTGCCAGCTGGCAGCGTTCCTGGGCTGTTCTTTTCTATTCTTTTTAAATCTTCACCATGATGGTTCCATTGTGATATATTTAACAACTCCTCCTTAAAAAGCCATGGGCTACATTTTTGCATTGTATCAACGTATGCCCTGACTGTTCTTGATTTTACTGAGATGCCTTCTTCCTCTAACAATTTACTTAACACTCTTTCAGTTTGTTTTTTACTAGTTTCTGATCCCGTATTTCTACTATAATACAACCCAACAAGATGACGCCAAACAAAACCGAGACAGAATGAAATAAAAATGGAACAACAAAAATTCCTTATAGCCTTTCTATCCTCCTTATATGTGCATCCGTCCTTTCTCCCTATCTGTTCCTCAGACGTAAATAGTTTTTCCTCAGAAGTGAGCGGTTTTTCTTCCATCTCACTCATCTCCAGGGACAGGCAACTTAAAACAAAAATGAAGCAAAACAAAAGAGGAATCTTAAAATGGCTCCCCATCCTCTCACCCTGCTCTCAGGGGCGAGCGGTTTACTTACCCTCAGTCGGTCCCCATGCGAGCCACCAAATGCCGCAGTCTGGCTGGGCACAATTCAGGAGCCACTTGTCAAAAGAAACTAACTTTATTTTTAGAACCACACAAGATAAACAAAACAGCTCCTCAGGAAAAAACCCTCAGAGCCCAACTGCCACCACCGGCTTCCCACAAGCCACACACCCCAACAACAACTTCCTCCCACAATCCTCCTGCTCTTGAGGCCGATTGGCTGGGTCGCATGGGCGGAGCCAAAAAAGTCCCCCAATGAGCAGCTCCGTGGTCTGAAAGGGCAGGGAAACAGCCCAATGAGCATCACCGCAGAGGAGCCAATCAGCTAGATGTTGCTAGATGTTGCTGGGGCTGCTGTGAGCCAATCATCAGCTGGCAGTCTGAAAGGGCAGGGAAACAGCTCAATGAGCATCTCCACAGAGGAGCCAATCAGCTAGGTGTTGCTGGGGCCGCTGTGAGCCAATCATCAGCTGGCAGTCTGAAAGTTTGCTGGAGCCCCTTTGGCTGTGGCTCTCAACAAAAGAGACTTTCCCTTTCACCTTGTACAATATGGGGATGGTGTTCTTCCCTCTAGAGGATGAAGCCATGTCCAGACAAACAGATGTGCTGATTCCTCCATCTTGGACCTCCCAGCCTCTGGAATGGTGGGAAATAAACTCTATTGTTTATCAATGACCCAGTCTGTGGTATTTTAGGATAGCAGAACAAACAGGCAAAGTTCAAGCAAGAGCGTGATACCCACAAAAGCCCTATAGGTACCAAATTAGACTTTTGGTTTCTGACTAACAAATTACCACATTTTGTGACAATACAATGCCTACTTATTTCATAGCTCTACAATTTTGATGTCCAGCCAGACTCAACTGGGTTCTCTGCTTAGGGATCATAAGGCCCAAATTAAGGATTGGTCTGGTTAAGTTCAGACCTGGAAAGTGAGGATGAACATGCATCAAAATTCCCTTAACTATGGTAGAACATATTTCCTTATGATTGCTGGATTGAAGTCCTTGTTTTCTCGTTGGCTGTTGGGCTGTTGTTACCCACCTCTGCTAAAATCTCTCTACAGCCTTCACACAACCACTTTATCTTCAAGGTCAGCAGTGGCTCATGGATTCCTTCACATGCTTTTTATCTCTTTGACTTTTTCTTCTGCTACCAGCTGGAGAAAAATCCCTGAATGTAAATATAAATAAAATAAGATGCTGAAGGCAGGTTTTAACCCTGAGTCCTCAATCTGTTAGAGTCAAGTTTTCTGTTTTGACACTTTAAGGCCTTTTGCAGGTTGAGTTGTATGATATTAGGCGATTTGAAAAATCCCTGCTTTTAAAGGATAGTCTCACCTGAATAAGCTCCTTGTATTGAAGTCAACTAATTAGAAAACTTAATTAAATATGCAAAATCCCTTTGTCACATAACAAGAGTTAGAGGAGGAACACCATGGGGCAGAGACCTCAAGGGCCATGTAGAATTCCATCCACCACAGTCTGGTACAGAGCTGTCATGCACCAAATATATAAAACAATTAGTTTACTTAAAAACAAACAAACAAATAAAAAAACCTCATCTTTCACTGAGTTATTACAAATATTAAAATGGATAATGCATACAAAAGTACAGATAGTCCCTAACTTAAGATGGTTTGACTTGAATTTTCAACTTTGGGATGGTGCAAAAGCAAAGCACATTTAGTAGGAAATGAGATTATGCATTGTATTTTGAATTTTTATCTTTTCCAGAGCTAGCAAAATGTGGTACAGTACTCTCTTGTGTTGCTTGTCATCTCCCAGGCAACCATGAGATCACAAACATAAATAACCCATTCTTTGCAGTGTCCTGCAATGCTATAGTTTTCAGATATAGTGGTTTTTTTATTATTTTGCATCCCATCATGTCTGCAAAATGCCTATTATGTGTATACATGAGATATTTCACTCTTTATTTTAAAATAGTCTTCATATTAGATAAGTTTGTTCAACAGTAGGATAATGGAAGTGTTTGGAACACTTAATCTTAAAGATAGGATAGGCAAAGCTGTGATGCTCAGTAGGACCAACCAGGTGTATCAAACACATTTTCAACTTAAGAAATTTTCAATTTTCATTTGGTTTATGAGGATATCACCCCATTGTAAGTTAAGAAACATCTTATTTAGAGGAGTGCTCTATTCATAGTAAGCAACAGCAAATCCCTCAGCTCGTAGATTAACAAGGTTTTTATAGCTGTTCTCTGAATAAGGACCTCTACTGACCACGCTTCCTAATATTCATGCCCTTATATAATTCCTGACCCTTGAGTCTAGGCTGACGTTGTGATATGCTGGTAACAAATAATTTGTGAGAGGGGTAATACTGTCTGACTGACTCCTCATCTTATGTCATAAGAACTCTTGTAGTTTCTAACTTTGTCTCTGGGTAAAACCAATTCTGCTCTAGGGAAAACCAATTTTCTCAGACCACTATGCTCTGTGGATACTCCAACTAGTCATGTGAAGTGATGGCATGGAAAAAAAAAGATGCTTGAACAGCCCTAAGTAGTTTTAACTCAGGCAGATGATAGACCAGTGATTGAAGAAGTTATCTTGATCGTGACCCTGTTAAACCTTCAAAAGTCAATTAACATCTGGCTGTAATGCTATGTGAGACTCACAGAGCCAGTAAAGATAATAATAAATTCTTGCTTAATGTCAACAAGTTTGCTATTTTATTTTTGTTTTTTGTTTGTTTATTTGTTTCTTTGCAACAATGGACAACTAGAACAAAGTTCGAAGCAAGTTACTAAATTAAGTTGTCATTGTAATATATTTTCATGGTGCAAATTCACATTACATCCTTTCCCAGGTTCTTTTGTAATTTTGAGACTGGTTGATCTAGAGGTTCTTTGTGTTGTGGGAATCAGTCTTTCATTTGCTTTATGTAGACTTATTGTTCATTAGAACACACTTCCATTCCTTGACCATCTGTGATAAATGTCTATGTCTATGCACGGATGGTCAGAACTCAAATTAAATCTGACATCCACACCAAGTGGTTGGACTTAATTTGTCCTTCCCTGGCTCCCACTTATTACAAAGAGACCTGATCATTCAAGTGCTTTCAAGCTACACATTCTTGTAGTTGGAAGTTATTACATGTTGATAGTTATCTTCACTGACATTCACTAGCCTTGATGTGGCAGGGAATTTTAAATAGAACTGAGAAACAAAGGCAATGCAGTTATGCAGACACCGGAATGTGAAATAACACTCCAGTGACTTAATGAAATGGGATCAATATAGCTCTAATAAAATATGAAGGCTTTCGAGTTTCAGATCCTATTATCTCCAGTGATACTCTACTTTTCTGTCTTTTAAAAGTGCAGATGCAATCCAGTTAGAAAAATGTCAGAGTTCTCCTGCAACAACAGAATGCTGTACACTCACAGTAATGAAGATTTCCTTTTTCAGTGAACATGTTGTCTTTAGTCCCCAGTGTTGAGACGTTCCACCCAAATTTCAAGATCAGCTTATTTGACAAGTGATTTGATCTCATCCACAACAGAAGCAAATATCGTCTATAACATTAGTAATTCGCCAAAGTTAAATAAAAAAAATGGTCCAAGAAGAGCAATCAGAAGCAGAGCCTAGAAGCTAGTGGAGCACACTGACTGAGCATCTCTGTCCAGCAGTGCCTATGTGGACTATCTTCAAGGGCTTATTGATGATAAATGACAGCGAGGTCATTATTTCCCTGAACCCAATTCCAAAACCTCCTCTTTCTTATTCGCACAGCCATGCATGAATGATATTTAAAGATATTTGTGACTGTCTAGAAGCATGAAGGCTGTAGCTCCAAGCTTAATGAACAGTCATGTGTTCTGAAGGAAATAAGAGGATTACCCAGCCGCCTGACGCAAAACTTTTCATAGTGAAATAAGAGAGACAAAGCTACACCAATGTAGGACTCCAAAACTGGGAAATGGTGGTGGGGAGATATTAGTTCATAGGTTCCTTAATGGCTACAATGTTACTTGTACAAAGACTGTTAACCTAGCTAACTTAGAGATCCATGTCTCTAATAAAGGAAGGTTTTTGCCTTGATTTTTTCCCCATTAAATGTCATCCTATCAATCTTTAAAAAATACAGCCAGGGTGTGTGTGCATGCTTGGAGGAGCTGAAGGATATAAATCAACAAATAATCATAGAACTAGAATGGATTCTATAATTTCACTAGTTCAACCCTATTATTTTAGCTTATCCTCCATGACAGGAGCCTAGAGAATGAGTTGTGTGAGGCCAGGAAGCTCATCTGTGACAGTCAGGATCTGAATGAAATTTCCTTCCTCCAGTCTCTTGCCCATCTCAGTACTGCTCCTAGATGCTGGATATGAGGAAGGTCTGTTCTCGTCAGGAGCAGCTGCTTCCTGCTGTACTCACTCACCTTTAATGTGCCAGAGTCCCAGTATGGAGCTTAATTAGGGAGGAGAAGGAGGAATGTTCTGTGTTCCCTGAGTTTCAGCGGAAGTCGGATAAGCAGGGAGTTCATGGCAATGGCTAACATTGCCTAAGTTTCCAAAGGATGTTCTGTACAGTGTTAGGGATGATTGACAAGGGAGTTTACAGAATATATATTAAAAGAAAATTAGTGGGTTCTCTGCCTTGAGGACCAGAGACCAAAATTTATAGGCCCAAGAGGCCTTTCAAACCAGGTAACCCTTTTCTTTACTTTTTAACTTTTATTTCTCCTACATGTACATAGGCTGAATACTCTAACAATGTATAATTTTTCACCACTTCCTGTTGATCCATCTTTTTATTTCTAACAATTCTTTGGGGTTTTATAAATACAACAGTAGATGAAGATAAATCTTTATTTTCCCAGATTTGGGGGGGGGGCGGGGGAGTGGGCGCATGGTACCATGAGAAGAGACATTTGACACAATCAGGATTATATCTACTTGAAATCGTGTTGATAAGATTCTGACAAATTCTTGTCTTTCCAGGAAAAAAAAAAGTAAGGCATAACCATTTTCTGTTTCCTATTCCTCCTGCCTGAAGCATGTGTGCAATGTTTGGAGCAGTAGCAGTCATGTTACAGTCATGAAGGAGTGGCATTATTGACCCTGAAACATATCCAGCAATTACTTATTGTGAACTTGTTTTTTTTTTTTTTTATTTTGAGATAAAAATAAACTTTTGTTCATTGCAACTATTTCCTCTGGGTTTTCTGTGATATGCAACAAAAAGCATTCCTAACTAATTCGTTCTTTCAAGATATCTCTTTGCCTTTTTTTGAGAGAATTACTCAAATTCCCTCAGTTCTCTAGTTCTTCATGCTTTTACATATTCTGACCTTTTTGAAATGAATATCTCCCCTTTCCTATATGTAAAATATTTTTTCTACCTATAAGAAAATTATAAACCATAGCCTTTTCTGTTGAATCCTCCCTTAAGTCTTCTGAGTTCACTCTATACTTTTGGGTGTCCTTATTACTATCTGTGGTTACCATCATTAGATACTTATTATAAATTTATTATAATCATATATGTAATCTACATTGGACTCAGGCTCCATGGACTCTGAGATTGTATGAGTATTAATATTCATTTGTAGCCTCAGTTGCCTCATAATAGCAGTTGCTAGAAAGACAATCTATGACCTCTCAATACTGTGGACACCCCACATGTGCAGAAAAAAGACCCATACTCTGAGTGTGGCCATCCCAGTCCCGGGTCTAAACTGGTAACTGTCACTGTCTCCTGGGCAATTGCTGACTCTAATGAGCATGTTGCCTCTCAGCACTGCCTGCTGCTAAAGCTTCCTCTTCCTCGGAGAATGAGGTCTTGCTCTGGGAACAGAAATCTAGGGCAGTCCAAAGCTGCAAAAACACCAAAGTAACAAAACTGTATTATGCTCTCAAGTGTAAGCAATATCATCCATTCTAGAGTGTCTTCAGGTACAGCACAAATTCGGTCCCATGGTCATGTGCCAAATGCCATGATAGGCTAGCTAATCCACAGTATTTCTCTTCCATCTCCTGCTTTTCCCTTTAAATGAGCACAAAGCTCTCATCCTCTCCATTACTACTACTGAAGAGTTCATCAGAACATGGACATCTGAAGTACTGGTCACTGATCACACATGTTACATAAAGGCAGACTGTGATTCCCAGGTTGGTGTCCCCAGAACACCCCGACATATTTATTTTACATCTGCTCCTTTTACAAGGTTGTAAGTTCCTCTGAGATTTGGAAATTTTAGTTTAGTTTCCCCCCCACCCTACATGTGTTTATTTTTTGTTCCTCTTTATTTCCTTCCTATCTCCATGTGCAGCCTCTGACATTCAGTGGGCCTTTGACCAATATTTACTTGATGATTTTATGAGGCTGAAAGAGGCTAAGTGACAATATTCCACCTGTTCAACCAGTCATTGGGGGAGCCAGAACTAGAAGCTTCTTTGACTTCCAAGCCCACACTCCTTACTCTTGAATGAGTCTTTAATGACACTTGGAGCAGTAAGAGTGGACATGTTTTTCACAAAAGAAAACATCTCTCTTGCTTGCAGATGAATCTAGTTCTTATAGTTTGAGAAAAGGGTTTATCATTTCCAACATATGACATGTGCTCAACCCCATAGTCCTAGGAGGCCATATGGCTTTCTGGAAGCCACTGGATAATCCTAGGAATCACAGTGGAGTCCAGCCTTGCTTCTGTTAGAGAACTGTTAGGTCCCAAATGAGTAAGTGGCCTACTAGTGGCATGGTGAAAAAGAAAACAAAAATTGGTAAGATTAGCACACGTGCAAAAGTATCTCACCTTGATGTGTGCACACTCACCCCCCACACACACACACATATGGCTTCCCTATAAACATATCTGAGCAAAACTGAAGGTTGAGCAACGGGAGCTCATAGAAGCAAAATGACAGCAATCAATACTTGAGTTGGCCTCCAGCTGGTGTTGAGGAAGAAAAGCCCCTGTCAAATGACTGGCATGATGACAATCATCTTCGCTGAGAGTCCTGCAGTAGCACCATTAGCCATGTGACTTAAAGAACGGGAGAGAGCAGCAGTGCCAATGTAGTGCATTATTTTATCCAAGCATCCTCCAACCCTACTAACTGAGTCGTCTCAACTCAACTGGTGACAGATTCAGTTGAAAAATAACACAAAAAGCTGCGTAGGTGTACGAAGGTAGGAGAGACAAAATATTTTTGCTGTTCTCATTATTTTAAATTTTAAAATGAGACCTGTATTAACTCAGGCTGTCATAACAAAATTACATTCATTGGGTGGCTTAAACAACAGAAATTTTCATGGGCAGGCAGGATCATTTTCTGATAAAGTTTTTTTGTTTGTTTGTTTGGCTTGTACATTGCCATGCCTTGCCATTTCCTCATATGTCAATTGATCTGTTCATGGATATGAAGAGAAAAAGATATCTCTGCCTCTCTCTTTGCGATGCTAGGGACCAAAACCATGGTCTCATGCATGCCAGGCCAACACTCTACTACTGAGCTTCATCCCCAGCCCTTCTCTTCCTCATCAGACCCATATGATCTCAATTAACCTTAATTATTTCCAAAAGGCTCCATCTCCAAATACCATCCCATTGGGATTTAGGGGTTCAATATCTGAATTTGGGGGAGACATATTCCAGTCTATAGCTTAAAATGCATGTCCTTCTTGCATGCAAAGTATATTTATTAAAAACCCAACAGTCCTGAAGTCCTAACTCATACCAGCATCAACTCAACTTGTAAAGTCTACTCTTGGCTAAACGTCATTTAAATGTGAGACTCATCCTAAGACCAGATTCCTCTCCAACTGTGAAATTGTGAAGTCAGATGAATTATGTGCTCCCAAAATACAATGGTTAGATAAGCGTAGGATATTCCCATTCCAGCAGGCAGAAAGCAGAAGGAAGAAAGACACAAGATAGGTCCCAAACTCTACCAGAAACATTCCATCAGACATGAAGACTTCTACATAATTCGTTTGTTACCAAAAGCTCCATCTTTGTCCCAGATGCCAATCTGATAACAAGGACGTGATTTGGAGAGAAAGGAAAAAGAAGTTTTATTGCTTTGCTAGCTAGAGAGAAGCACAGAGGACTCTAGTCCCAGAGGCTGTGGTTCTTCTTCCCGGCCCCCAGGTTAGGGAGGGAAGAGGGAGGGGAGGAAAAGATAAACACAACCCTTTTAGACTAGGCCTCAGAGCAGTGAAGGCTATGTTCAAAAAGTGAAATGGTTCAATTCTCTCCCTTGTTTTTTTTCAAATGTATGAAAGATGATGTGTCAAGAGCTTTGTAATGTTTTGAACAACCAATAAAAAAACAAAAAGAATATTGCAATGCAAAAAAAGGAAAAAAAAAGTTAAGTGGACACCTGTTACACTAGAAGCTGGAGCCAGCAGCTACCAACTGCTCTCTGGAACTCTCCATTGCACTCTGTTCCTCTCTGGCTGCTAGACCCCTCAGCGTTGCCAGCCCTGGTTTGTGGCTGCTTTTAGTACCAGCAGCCTCAGTGTTACTAGCTTTTAGAGTCAACAGGTCCGCTGGTTCTACTCAAGAGAGAAATCATGAATACACAAAATAAAACCCATTTCATTAGAACTTTTGTTGCAGCATAAGGGAAACAGTACTCAGACTATTCCACTGTTCCAAAAAGGGTGAGGAGAAGACTGCTCATGTAGGAAAAAACAAACAAACAAACAAAAACGGAAGATGGAAGGCTCACACATGTGCACCATGTCCTGCCTATACAGCGGACGTCCTGCTTCCTCTCGAGAGGAGCTTCTGAGAGACCACAGAGGGGACAGCTACAGTGGCCGCAGAGGGGGACATCATCTAGAGAAGCTGTGGGGTGGAGTTATCTGAGATGAACACTCATCAAAAGTTGCAGCAGCTGAAGCAAAACTCTCTGGAACAGTCTCGGAGTATCTGATGTCACCGAGGCCAATGGCAAGACATTTAGGACAACCATGTGTATCAAAGACAGAAGAAAGAAAATAAGTGCCTCTTGGAAAACATGGGTCCTTCAGGTCCTTCAGGTCTGCCCCAGAGACCAACCAACATGGCTCTCTCGGGAGGGCATGTTCCATGTGTTCTTTGTGGTAACCACTTGTTCTGCTAAAATGGAGGAGGGAGCCACCTTGCTCCAGGCTTGTGAGGGAAGCAGCAGTCAGAGGTTCTCTAAATTCCTCGGGAGTCATTCCTCACTTTCTCAAACAGTAACACATGTTGGCAGGCTTCCTTCACTGGGTCCCATTTTCTGTTTTCTTTAGTCCCAGCAGGCACTGTTTCTGTGGGTATAATCCTGGTTTTTGCTGAGCAGTCACTGCCTAAGCAAAACCAGTGTGTACATTGCACATTCATCAACACCCTGCGTGGAAAATCTTAAGATTCATTCATTTAACTGACAAGTTGCTTTTTTCAGAGTATTTTGGGTGACTTCTGGTGGGTCCCACAGCTGGAAGTACATATTTCATAGCCTCAGCTGAGTTTTTTTAGAGGGAAGATCTTTTGTGGGAACATCTGCAGGAAATATTTTAAACTTAAAGGCAATTTCTTCTATTACACACAGAACTCAGGCCTTTTCTAAATGCTAAAGATGATCCAAGGATCTTCTTATGAGAAAATATTGACTATCTGCTCTCTGGGTATACATGTTGCTTAAGTAGATTGAAGCTACAGGTAAGAAATATTGGTCTAATGCCCACACTTTAACCCCACCAAAAAATTTCCTTTGATAAGGTAATATTTACTGGGACTTCACCTCTAAGCATATATAAAAGATTTATATTAAAAAGGATCTGTTTCAAAAAATAGTCTTCTGACTTACAAAGCTGTGGTTGATGGTAGTGCTATTTTCTTACCCAGCATTTATCTGAAGTCTCACTTGGTGAACTTGCACTTGCTTAAAATTTTAGTGGAATATGTATATTTGTCTCTCCAGAGAAATGTTATAATTAATTGAACATAAGTAGTGAAATGGTGCTTTATAAAGCTTTGTTCTTCTTAAGTGTATTGAAGACAAAATTTCAGCGCTTCATAGCTTCTAACTGTTTTGATGCTATTCTATTTCCACAACCAACTAAGGCTATTCTGAATTACGTTTAGACTTTTAGCTCATAGATAGAATATTTAGTGAAATGTGAAATGGCTGCTTTTTCAAGTAAAGTCACAGTGATGTTCAACTGAACTTAGTAAAAAAAATTCAGGAAGAATACAGGAACTTAGGATCTTGGTAGGTGTTGCACACCTGCAAGGCAAGCAGCAGTACATTCATAAATTGGACATGAGGAGTCCTGCAAAGATTTCCACTATACAGGACACATTCACGGCTGCATTCTTCTCTCTACACTCTTTAACCACAAACCCAGTGGGATCCACTGACATAAAATGGCTCACTAGTTAACAGTCCATTTCAAACCAACAACAACAACAACAACAACAAAAAAGTTTTTCCTTCACGTTCTCAGAACATGAGACAAAACGACAAATTGAAACACACACCCATTGAGACACAGAACCCACCCCTGTATTTGGTCTGCATCTATGCACTCTGTCCTCTGACTGGTGGGTGAAATAATGTTCCTCAGCAGTGGCCTGTTCTGTCTCAGCTCTGGTCTCCTTGGCCATCTCTCTGTAGTTGTCAGGAGCCAGCAATGAGTCAACACTTCTTTCTCAGGAAAGGCCCCTGTTGAGACCATTCAAGGCATTTGGCTATCCACACATCACTAGGTACCAACAAAGAATGACTCTGGCCTTGGTATAGACAATCAAGTGAGCCCACTGGGAGTGGAACTGCCTCTGGATGAATCGCCTCCTGGATCCCAAATTCAGAGAGTTCCATCACCAAGGAAGTGAGGTAAGGTCACTTCCTTCAGGGAAGTGAATGCGGTCACTGCCTTGGCAACCACTTTGTCCTAACAGTTTTTTCCAAGGGTCCCATGAGATGGAGGCTGCCCCACCTTCCTGTGACATTTTCACAAGACATACTGGTCTATATACCCTAGGAGCCCGAAATCAGCAATCCACACAGACCTGATTGTGTCCATCTTCCCTGCATTGAGAAGAGAGAGGCTGATTCAGCCTCATCCCTTCATCCTGACTGGGTTGTTGGCCAGGGAAGATGACTTTAGACCTCACAGGCCCTACCTAGTTGCTTTGAGCTTCTCAGCAGCTGTAGGATTCCCTACATACCTGTATGGCAAGATCAACTCAGGACCTGCTGTTATGTGAAAATAGATTGAGGAAACAGAGTACAGTTAAGGGGCATATCATGTTCGATTTGGGTTAAAAGTCATTCTGCTGGCTGAATACGGGTATTGAGCAACTGGGATATTTATAGGAATGTAAGGTGAAATGTAAGTATGAAAATAGAAAACTAGGTAAGATCTGAAGCACACAAGTTTGTTGGGCCCTTGATTTAGATACATAGTTTTGAATTATGTTCTGCACAGATGAATCCTCTAAATCCATAGACAATGGCCTAAGATCTTGTACCTGGGACTACTGAATGTAAAAGAGAGCTTGCAGTGAAATAGAGAGAGTAGGCAGGATTCCAGTGTAGGGTAAGGAAGAATAGTGAGTTTAAAATTTGGACCAAAGGCCCTTTTTGCAATCCAATGAATTTCTCTTAAAGTGTAAATGGGAATGTCAGCATACATGAAGACTCAGTCACAACAAGGCACTTGGGGAAAGAGATATCAATAAGGATGTTAGGAGATCAGGCAAAGTACAAAATGAGTGATAAGATCAGGGATGATTTCAACAGGGGGGTAGTTGAATACACTATCCTTGAAATAATCAAGTGTATACTCACCATGGGATTGAAATTTGAAAACAATAGGCAATGCAGACATAGATGATTTTAATAATCCATGCTCTCCTTAAATTGAGGCTTTGGTAGAAGAATAAGATAAGTGTGAGTTTTGCATTTTGTGTCCAGAACATGATGTGATGAAAGGAATATATGGAGCAGGTGACATGCATATTTCTTCCACAATTTCTGGAAGCATGTTTTGAAACACTATCATTTAGAGTTTGGGGATAAAAATAGGTGTACCCTGGGTTTATGTATATTGAGATGATGCATGAATAGACCATATGGTGAATAAAGAATATAACAGGTTACTATTTTAAATAATGGATTGAATTGATATTTTAAAAAATACATAAAATCTGGTATTCACATACAAACATTCAATCCAAGCAGTTATACATGTAGTGGTAATATTAGGGTTAAAAATAATAACAAACTGTGTTTGAGTTTTGCTTCAAAAATGATGAAGGAATTAAAAAGTTATGTGATATAAAAGAAATCTCATGAAAAAGCAAGTAAAGCAACATGGAGAAATACATGGGATCTGATACAGGGCGTGA
This sequence comes from Callospermophilus lateralis, assembly GCF_048772815.1. Classification (NCBI taxonomy): domain Eukaryota; kingdom Metazoa; phylum Chordata; class Mammalia; order Rodentia; family Sciuridae; genus Callospermophilus; species Callospermophilus lateralis. The sequence continues at coordinate 343,983 of NW_027511202.1, read as the reverse complement.
ATGAAAGTGAATCATATGCATATCAATTTGTGAATTGTGGATGAAATGATACATCCTATGATGTATATATACTGAAGAAATAGGAATATAACAATTTTGAATAAAAATTTACCTCAAAATACACATCATGTCCCATATGAATATACTTTAATTGATGTTAAAGTGGGTCACTTACTGTAGAAGTATTAGGGTTAGTACTCAATATTAACTTAAGTTCATTTTGAGTATTCCAAAATGAATATGTATGTCAAGACAATGAATATTTCTGAAAAATATCTCTTGAAAATTTGATTATAAATCCACACAGATGGACATGAAAGAATCAAGGTAGTATAAGTATATGACACATATAGTTCATGTTTGCAAATTCATACTATATATATATATATATATATATATATATATATATATATATATATTACATTAAAATGTAATAGTATGTATGCCAATTGAAATTCATAAGGGGATATATATATCCTTCACATATGTACCCAAAATATTTATTTTCCTCTACATTGTTTCATGTCTAAACTTGTTGAAGTAGAAAGCTCACCACAGCTTGAATTTTCAGTAACCTCAGTGTATTGGGGAACAGTGATCTCTTCATGAAATTCGTATTTACCAAAGTGAGAGTACTCTCAAAAATATACCTGTGATGGCAGTAGGATTATATATATGTATAAAAAATATGCATTGAGACGCTGGCGACAGAGACAAGGAGTCAGGAAGCTACATATTTGTTGATTTTGAATATTCTTGGAGAAGTAAAATGAGAAAAATGTGTCACAGGTTTTATAATATGTATCTCTGATGAAGCAAAAGGCAAGTCCAAGTATACACCATGCCTCCTATCAAATGCCTCTACTTCTATTCCTTTAGGATTATTTTTATCAATGTTAGGATAAGCAGTCAGAGCCTAGAAGGTTATGGGTTAGTGTCAGAGATTCAATATTTCAAATGGCAAAACGGAAAATGACTCTAATACATATGGGAACACGTGGCACATAAAAATCTTCCACTGTCATCCACCACAATGCCTGGACATGACTATCACCCCAAAGAAGACACAATGAGAGGAGAAGAGGAAAAATATCTGTGAATACATATCTGGAATTGGAAATTCTGAGGAGCTCACAAACTTATATAAACTATAGCTGAGAAGGCTTTAACAGCAAAATCATGTGAAATTCTGGGTGAGATTCCCAGTGCTGTGGAGAAAGCCACCCTCGGCCTAGATCTCAGTGTCCAAAAGCTCCTCTAATGCCTGGCCTTCTAAAATCCCAACAAAATTCATATCAATAATTGTGGGTTATTGATCCTGTTTCCTTTATTCATTAATCTTCAGTTTAATCATATACTATTATAGCTATCACACCTATTTCTCCACTGTTTACACTTGATACATTTCATTTTCTATGGATTTAAAAATATTATATTTAGTATCTTCATGTAAAAACTGTTTCCCTCTTTTGTCTCTTTTCTTAACATAAATATGCTTTGAGCAGTTTTACATCAAAATTAGTAACATTAAGATAACCAAAACATAATATGTTTACAGAAAAATTTCTGTGAAAAGCTAACCTTTATGTATCATACATTTCCAGTAAATGGTGAACAAGTAATTCATATCATCTCTTCACAAAGGCTTCTAAGAAATTGGATTGAAAAACAACTTAATAAATCAATGAGAGCCTCATATAAAAATGAGGGAGGGAATGACTGTTTCTTAGGGTAATTTTGAACCACAACTACAACAGGCAGCAGACAGCAGTAGTCAGAAATATAGGCCACTAGGAAGATGGACGTTCCTGAGAGATAGCCCCTTTTTGCCCTCTGTGTTCTGGAAACTTCTGCCAATCCTCCATGTGCATCTGTGGTGAAAGTTCCATTCAACAGTTTCTCTAAGATGGAAAGATGAGAGTTACTATTCAGCAATTACAAAGTTGGAAGCCCTAGTATAATATCCCTTGCTCTGGGCAGGAGGCTGGAGAACCTGGCCATCTAGGTAATTAGCTCTCACAATTCTCAAGCTTTAGTGTGGACCTCCTAGCACATTTCTTCTCAGCAGAAGAAAGAGAAGTTCATCTCTGAAAGAATATAATATCTTCTTAGGACTCAAATATTTTTGAAAACATTTATTTAAATACACAAAGATAGGAAGTAGATGCCAGAATAAAAATGCATGAGCTAGAATCAGTCAAAAAACATTCTGTAGAAGTTGTTCCAGAGGGCTACTGGATGTGGGAGTTATAGATACACATTATGATACAGTATGCAAGGTTAAGGGAAAGAAAAAAGTAACCTAAGAACTTAGAGCAAAGAATTAGAAACCATAAAAAAATGATACTACATATTTGAACTAAGAACAAGTTTGACACAGCTGAGCTAGAGAGAAACAGGGACAAGTAAAATATAGACATAAAGAATAGGTAGGAAAGGAGACAATGAGAAGATGTAATATCCTCTAAACCAAAATAATAAAAGAGTATAGCTAAAATGGAGCACAGGAGATTTTTGTATGAGATAATGGATGAGAATTTTCCAGAAGTAATGAAGTAAACAAAGCATAAAAATTTTTAAAAATAGGGGCTGGGGATGTGGCTCAAGCGGTAGCGTGCTCGCCTGGTATGCGTGCGGCCCGGGTTTGATCCTCAGCACCACATACAAACAAGGAAGTTGTATTCGCCAAAAACTGAAAAATACATATCAAAAAAGTTCTCTCTAAAAAAAAAATTTAAAAATTAGCCAGAGATTAATCTCACATAAGTTACTGAGTGGCTTCTGAGCATTAAGGGCCAGAGGACAGTGCATCTTCAAGATGCTGAAGTGTACAATTTTCAAGTTGAATTCCTCCTTTGTAAATAAATATATTTTAATAACAAAGATAACATCAAAGCATTTGCATATGAGGAATTAAAGATTCACTGCCAGCAAAAGAACCTGTAAGAAAATAATAAAAACTCTTCTTTAGGAAGAAAAAAAAAATAATAGGTCCCAAATGGAATCCCAGACGTGAAACAAGAAAAAAGGCAGAATATAAATCTGGGAATTAACCTAAATGAGTTCTGGTGATAAAAAGCAATTATAAAAGTACAGTGGGATTTAAGGTTTCTAACATTAATATACATAAATATTATTTAGGAAGCTAATAATTGGTGTTAAAATGTGCTAAGTGCATGTTTTGTTCAAGAGTGAGGGAAATATGAGCAGAAAATCACAAACTTCAAGTTTAAAAGACAGATTTACTATCAGTATGTGAAATAAGGTGTAGATATTTAATAAAAATAATTTAGTTGAAGTTCTGATTAAATCTTTAAGTATGAGAAAAACAATACACATTTGATAGTAATCACAATGTAAAGTTCTTTACATAATGTTTGTTTTCACTACATAAGACTGGCCTTAAGTTATTAATTACCTTGTATATTAGTTTATCATATTTAAAAATAGGGTTTTATGAGCCTATTGTAAAAGGTTTTTTTTCCAATGTAAGAAAGCCTCAATTTTTACTATCACCTCAGGTACTGTGATGCAAACCTGGTAGAGAGATTATAAGCAATATTGATGGAAACATGACTTACTCATTTCTCCTTCACACCATGGGATAAAGAAGAAAAAAATGAGTCTAAAACAAAATAGCCATTATCTCATAAGGACTGTAGACAGATATTTGACCTGACTGTTCATATATCAGAAAAACAATGACAAAATTTGAAAACCATTCACAAGAGTCATATTGTCCTGTGTCAAAAGACTAATATTCTATAAATGGAGGAACAAGAAGTTTAACAAAGTAAGTACATGAAGGGAACAAATTATTTCAGCATCACATGATTTGATTTGAAGATTTTAAAATATTTAATAAAAATAAAACTCATGAAAATGTAAAGAAGCACTGTGAATCCTAAAAGGGAATAAGAAAGGTTTCAAATGATTTTGGCTTTTTAAATATATTTTTCTTATTAATTTGCAAGAAGAAACTTATTATTCTTTTGCATTAGGATGAGGTTGGGTAGCACAACAACTTCAAAGTGCTGACTATTTTATTTTTGTAAATGTGCAAAACACTTAAAATATCAGAACCAAATGCTGCATATTTTAACAAGTAAAAGGAAAACTGACAATCAATAATGTATGATATTACACCACATAATAAAAATGTATGATTCAATTTTCTTTAAATACATTTTCATAAACATGAAATAGAATTGCTTTTATCTTTCTGTTAATAAATTTGAATTCATTGGGATATTATTTTATTTGAATGTCAGTAAAATAAAATCAGAGGTGATGAAAATATGTATAAGTCTGGTCCAAACTAGATATTTTAGAACAGTTAGATATTAGCAGACTATAACCTATGGGACATGAGTGGTTTGTATCTTTTTGTTATTATATTGTAAAAGTCTTACTAGAGTATGAAGCATGTACGTAGCCTCTCTGTGTTTTTTAAGTAGATGAAAAAGATTGGGAGTGAAAAATAAGGGCATTCTTACTTGTATAAGGGCATTCATCAGTGGTTCTTAATTTTTCTTCTTTGAAATAAGTAAAATCTCCAGATTTGGTTCCTGATAAAAGATAAATATGCAATCTGTATCTGAACATCTGCTAATTTTGAAGACAATTTTAGAACAGATACCATTAGTCTTAGAATCCATCTAAGGCCCCAAATCTCAGCAATGCCATAAAAATACTTAACACTCAAAGGCTTTGTGGCTACACTTTAAAGTATGTTTTAAATTTACACCTAATTCTAATCTTTTCTGATGTTCTAACTTATTAGCCTTTAGTTTGTGGGTAGTTTTTTCTTTATACTTGACACATATGCTTGCAGAGGAGTGTATTCATGTGGAATCCTATTATATACTATGTGATAGACATGTTTGTAAACACATGCACAAATTTTGTACATAAAAATACATCAAATATGATGGTGAACCTCCTTATGCAGGAATTTTGACTCTAAACAGAGTGAGTAAACATAATCGCATATGGTGAAATAAACATTAAAAATTCTTCAAATAATCTAGGTGTTTGGCCCTTGGAAGTTTAAAGTCACCAGAAGTTTGTACCACCCTGACTTGGTACAATCTAGGGTACTGGAAATACAAAACATACAAAATGGCAAAAATCTCTACTATCTTCAAGCTTACATTTTCATGTGGTAAGTAAACAGTAAAAATGATCAATAAATTTATTTTTAGAGCGATGCATCAATAAAAGTTCTTTTATTCTTTTAAAAGAGAGAGTGTGAGAGAGAGAGAGAGAGAGAGAGAGAGAGAGAGAGAGAGAGAGAGAGAGGCAATCTTTTTTGTTGGTGGACACAACATAATGCCTTTTTTATTTTTATGTGGTGCTGAGAATAGAACCCGGGTCCTGCCCGTGCTAGGTGAGTGCTTATGCTGAGCCACAATCCCAGCCCAAGGTAATTTTGATTTTTGTTTTTCACCTTCCCTTTGAGCATAGAAAAGAGAAACAGAATAAAAGAAATCCTCCCTTCTTTCTCCTCTCTTCCAGTTTTTTTCTCTCTGTTTTCTTTCTTCCCTTCCTTCCGTCTAATTGCTACTTTTTAAACCCAGTCCCCTTCAATGTTGGAATTATTTGTGCATAGATATGGTAGGTGTGGTGAGTTCTATTTTGTTGTTGTTGTTGTTTATTCATTTGGTTTAGTCCTGGAGATTGAATTGTAGTAACTTGGAAAGTTGAGGCAGGAGGATCATGAGTTTGAGGCTGACATCAGCAACTTAGCTAGGCCCTAAACAACTTAGAGAGAGCTGTCTCAAAATAGAATAAAATGAAAATAAAAATAGTCTTGGAATGTAACTCAGTGAATTCTATATTACAAAGAAAAAATGCACAGAAAATGGTGATATAAGCAGCTTGCAAATATTTGAGGCACTGACTAAAATGGGTGACTATACTGAGTCTAGTGTGAGGGAAAAGTCCCTTAGCTGAATGAGAAAGCCAAGCTGGTAGTATAGATTTCCTTGAGTAGGTGTCTATTTTCTTTCATTTTCATCAGTGAGCTCCTTTTCATGACAGTCAACAACTGTTTGTCAGAACTTATCCTCTATTTCCTCAGTATAATTTTGTAGAAGTGTTGGCATCTTCTGCTTTGAAGACTTCCATTCACTGATGTCTGCATAATTGTAATGGGCTTAAGTTTGTTGTTCATTAGTATTTTTCTAGGGACTCCTTTCACTTTTCACAGCATGAAATTATCTTTTCCTCAATACTCACCTTTTGCTATTCTGTTTTTTGTGTTGTTTTTCCACCATAACTTGTTTTCTGGCACAATTTCAATTCTTACTTCTCTGACATTGACTAGTAATATATATTAACAAACTTCAGTGATAAGTGTCTCTCTTCTTCCCTCACTGTCTCTCCTTTGTCTCTCCTTCTTAATCTCTCTCTCTCTTTCTCTCCCTCTACACACACACACACACACACACATATACATAAATTATGAAAAAAAGAAAATATAGTGGAAAGTAAATATATTATTTTAAAGATTGCACATATATATATGGAGAGGCAGAGAGAGAGAAAGAGAAAGAGAAAGAGAGAGAGAGAGTTGGAGAGAGATATAGAGAGATATATATCTTATTTCCCAGCACCATATTTTGAACTACTTGACATCCATTTTACTCTCTAAATATCTCTACTGGCAGGTATCCTGAGTACCTCAAATCCAATGCATCTGAAAATGAACTTATCACTTGCCCTTCTGCAGTTACCACTGCAGATGTGTCATGTCCCTATTCTAAATATGGTTAAGACTAAAACCACCTTCTAGAATTAGTTTTGGAATCATCCTTGATGTCTCCTTCTCCGTATTTTATCAACTTCAATAATTAATTACTGTCAAATGTGAAATCTAGACAATATGTTCCCTTACTTTCATCAACATGAGGGCCACCATAAGTTGTATCCCAGATTGGACACTGAAAAATTCCAGAGTTTCTACTTATATATTCTACCATAGATATGGTACCCATTAAGAATATGCATACTAATATTTATAAAGCATGTGTTTAACCCATTCCTTCCCTCTAATCAAAAACAAAGATTGTGTGAAAGCAAAAAGTGTTCAGAATATGAGGTATGATGATCTTTGAAAAGTATTGATCCGTATTTCCCTAGACATATGACCTCTGAACAAGATATTTAACATCTCTGAGAAATATTTTTTGTCTTCCATAAGAATAATAGCAAGGTAAGGAATTTTTACAGCAGTCAGAAAAAACAACATTTGCTAGAAAAAAATTACTGCTTGGTGGTTGTTACTCAGAATTCTGAGTACCAGGAAGCAGAATGAAGGCCATAGGTGCTTCATAGAATGAAGCCTCCAAGAATGAAGGTGACATAAGAATATGAGAGGATGCCAAGTGTGAATCTTTCCTGAGTCAAAATGTGCTTAGCATCAGAGAGAAGTGGACAGGATAATCCATTGAAATTGCTAAATAAATATAAATGTGTAAGATTAAATGTATAAGACTATCTTTGTACTTGCTTGTTCTTTACAGGGCAAATTTAAATGTTAGACTGGGCAAGCAGCTCAGTGGTAGAGAGTACTTGCCCAGCTTACGTCAGGCTCAAGGTTCAAATCCCCAGTAATAGAAAAACAAAATAACAGAATAAACACACTATATATAATACATTATCAATTTAGTCCTGAAGGTTGTTTTTAACCATGTTCTCATACTGTGCCCTGAATTGAACTTCTATAAAGATAGATATTAATGTGAAATTAATAGTGAAAAGAGAATTTGGTGTTAAAGAATGTTGTTCATAAACCATTTGTCTCAACCTGTGACATAAATTAGATAATGAATCTGCATGGAAGCAGTTAACTCAACCAAAGTTTATAAAGGTTAAAATGAAAAGACTATCTTAAAATTATGATCTTTCTCTAGTTAATTGAGCCAGCTCTACACATTTTCTTGTGATAATTAAAGTTGGTATTTCTGAAGGTAAACTTGAGATTCAAAATCCCCCACATTTTTCCCCTTCACTTTTCCCCAGCCAAAGTAACTTTAACACTTAAGGCAAATAATGGAATTAAATAAATTATGGAAGAAAGAAAATGTAATGGAAATTAAATTAAATATATTATTTTAAAGATTGCATCAGTTTCTACAAATATTTTGTCTTGATTATTGTAGATTATTTATGTAAAAAATAACTATCTTGAATGATTCAAATTCATTTTCTTGTTAGAATAAAATAATTCTAAAATTTACTCTTAAAGCATGAAATAAATTAGAGAAAAAATATTAATGAACTTAAATATAGTTCTGAGTTTTTTCAGAACTATATTTAAAATTTGTGTCAAGCCCTGTGTTCAAATTCTCTATACTAGAGAGTGAGATTAAAATGATCATTTAACTTTTTAGAAAACATTTGCTTACCATTTTACTTTTCCTGTCAACAATGAAATATATTTTAACTAAATGTTGCTTTGGGTTTGGGGAGAAAATTGAAAAATGCCTTAATTTCTCATTAACTACAGCATTAATCAGTGGTTAATTGTAGTTATTTAGCCTGTAGAAAAAGTGAAAGTAGAATTAGAATCTGATTACAAGTCAAATAAACTTTTTTTTTATTATTGATTGAAGCATTTTTAAGACAGATACTCAATAGAGTTTGCTTAGCAAAATTTTAGTAGTGCCAGTTCACAGTGCTGAATAGTAATTGCAGTCAGTTGCTATGGCAGACTGTTTCTCTTTCTATGTTAACTTGTAACTATTAATATGCTTTAATATCAGAGGACAGTATTAGTATTGTTTTTCCAATATCAGTGTATAATTACAATTGAAAGTTTTGAGAGGTTATTGAATATATTATCTGCCTCTGTGGACTTTCAGTATTATATTGAAATCAATTGATTCTGCAGTTTTGAAAATGTTTCTTGATATTTTATTTGGAAGCCATTGAAAATGATATAAATTACTTGTACAGATCTCTCCAGTATGGTTGATGTCTCTTGCTAATTGTTAAATTGTTAAAGGCATAAATCTGGAATCCTATTAGCTTCAACTCCCATTTTGCATTTTAAAGAGCACCTTCTTGTTTGTAATGTGGGGGAGAAATTGGAGACCAAATCTTTTCTCAACAGAATGTCAGAAAATAAATAAAACCCCTATTTCAAAATGTGAAAATGTTAATGGCATGCCATGTCTCATTTCTGATTTTGAGAAAATGTGATTGTTGTAGAGTTTCATCCTTTTCCTGATAGCTATACTCAGAACCTTGTTATAATCTTTTCTTCACAGAAATTTCTCATTGAAGGAGAAACACCTGAATTTGGCATTCTTTAGCTTCCCTTTCATCAGTGTCTGAATTATCCATACATTTTCTAAATTCTATGCTAACAGACCTCTGCAGTCAAATGGTAAATGTTATTAACCTCTAACAAATTAGATTCCTGATGAATGCATGTTCTTTTTTGCAACAGTGTCAATAAGTCATCTTTAAGCTTCCAGTGGGGAACCGCTAGTGGCTCTCTGAATGGGCCAGTTTATCTATATGGCCTTTGCTTTTGATGAGTCTGATGCCATTTTTTGATGGTTTATAAAATAATCATAAACATAAATATTTTTATTTTTACTGAACAAGTATTTTTTTTAGTACAAGCTGTGTGGTTGTACTATGTTTAGATCTATGGATTATTAAATAACAAAACAGTTGTGTCTAGAGTTGTGTTTCATTTATTTAGTGTATATGGGTATATGTGGTTTTATAGAAGTAAATGATACATTTTGTACCTTTCTCAAAATCGGGGCATTGAGTTAATTTAAAGTCAATTTATAACTTCAATTAATAAGAAGAAACTTTAATATAATTATTAACTTCTATTTTATTTTCAAGCCTTTTTCCTACTTTCAGAGAAACATAATCAATTCTTATTTCATTGGGTCAGACATAACTTCTGTAACATGAGATGAAAGTTTTGTGATTTCCAAGCACATAGAAATGATCTCTTCCAAAACAGCATTTTCCTTTCCATGGTCTAGCTGAAGGTTGCAAGCAGATTGTTGAGAAGGTATCTCCAAAGTTTGAGATAATAAAAATGACAAGACTTCAGCAATTTCTGAAAATGTATCAAATGCTTCCAAAGCAGCCCCAAATGTTTGATTTATCTCTGTGACCTTTGTTCATCAAAAAATAGATTAAGGAGAGAGAAGCATACAAATTTATTTAATATAAGTTTTATATGACATGAGACTCCTGATAAAGAGATGAAAGCCAAAAGAAACTGGAAAAGTGGTTTATTTTTATGCTTCCGTTTTAGAGAAATGGGATTGGAGAACCAAGAGGGTGTTAGCTAATGACAATAAACCAGAGGCCAATCATTCAGATTCTTTATTATATCCTTTTGTCTTCAGAGATAAGGATACTGCTTTCCTCCTGGTTTAAGGGTGGCACCCCTAGAATGAAGCATTTGTGACCTGCTTCAGAGGAGAGAGAAGAAGGGAAGTTGAGAAAGACCTTTCTGATTCTGCTGTTTTCTCAAATGCCAAGATGCATATTTTGGAGTAACATATTTTGAGCCCCATCACATTCTTAAGTTTTACACCTCAAGTTTCTCACAATCTCACAGGGTCTTATGTGTTTTTATCATGATGTTAACATTTTGTCCTATGTTTTATTTTGCTAAACAGGAGGATTGGTCTGTACACCTTATCCATCAGTACTCAGCAGGACTGAGTACTGCTCCAGCTATCAGTGAGCCTTCTTCAAAGTGTCCTCATACCCTCAATATTTTTGATAACTTTAAGCTAAAAAAGCAACAAGTTTTCTGATACTCTAGTCTCCTAACTTGTATTTACATAACATGGCAGATGATAAAGAGAAGAGGGCAGTCCTTTTCAAAATTACAATTTCAGCAAATCCTTAACAGATTTTCTAGGTTCTCTGCTGCTTTCATTGCAGATAATTCTGTCTTTCAAGTAAGGAACAGTGTAGTATTAATGTAAGAAGGTAATATATTAGTTTTAACCATAAAACATAAGGAAAGGAAAAATAGGGTTTCAGAAGAAAGTTGAGTGTGAAAATTATGTTATTATAGAAATGAATTAGAGAATGTACACTTTTTAAAGGAAACTTTTTCAAGATGAAGGCACCAGGAAGTGATGAATTAAGAATAAATGGGAAGAAAAATAGGGAACCTCCACTCTAGGTATATTCAGGGACTGTGGATCTCTGAAGAAGATCTGGAATGTTTGACTTACAAATAATTTGCATGGCAGAATTCAAAGGATTATTGTGGGCTCAAACTGTTTGGACAACCAAGGAAATCATTCAATAATGCCATGTGTGCACAACAAGAACAAAAGCTGTTAGAAAAGTCAGACTTATCATGAAATGCTATGCTAAGTATTATAATCATTAAAATACATTTTATGAATTATATTTGTTTTGCTGGAGAAGCCATAGAAATTACATGAGCTGGGTGATATGACTTATAACAGAAACTAATTCATCCAGCAGACCCACATGGGAGCCCAGGCCCAGGTAAGGCCTAGGACTGACCACACTGACCTGACAACCCTCATGAGAGAATTAACACCAATACTCCTCAAATTACTCCATGAAATAGAAAAAAAGAGAGTCCTTCCAAATTCATTCTATGAAGCTAGTATCATCCTGATACCAAAACCAGTCAGAGACACATCAAGGAAAAAAAATTTCAGACCAATATCCCTGATGAACATTAACATAAAAATTCTCAACAAAATTCTGGCAAATCACATACAGAAATATATTTTTAAAAATAGTGCACCATAATCAAGTGGGAATTCATTTCAGAGATGCAAGTTTGGTTCAATATACAGAAATCAATAAATTTATTCATCACATCAATAGACTTAAAGATAAGAATCATATGATTATATGAATTGATGCAGAGAAAGCACTTGCCAAAATACAGCACCGTTTCATGTTCAAAACACTAGAAAAACTGGGGATAATAGGATCATAACTCAACATTGTATATATTATCTATGCTAAACCCAAGGCCAATGTCATTCTAAATGGAGAAAAACTAAAAGCATTCCCTCTAATAACTGGAATGAGACAGGGATACTCTCTTTCACCACTTCTATTCAACATAGCCCTTGAAACTCTAGTCAGAGCAATTGGATTAAAGAAATTAAAAATATACAAGTAGGAAAAAAGAACTTAAATTATCATTATTTGCTGATGACATGATTCTATACCTAGAAGATCCAAAAGAATTCAGCAAAGTAGCAGGGTATAAAATCAATACCCATAAATAAAATCCATTTCTATAAATCAGTTTTGAATCCTCTGAAAGAGAAATTAGGAAAACTACTACCTTAACATTAGCCTCAAAAATAAATAAATAAGTAAATAAGAAAATAAGGAAAATAAAAATTGGGACTCAATTTAACAAAAGAGGTGAAAAATCTCTAGAATAAAAACTACAGAACACTAAAGAAAGAAATTGAAGATGACCTTAGAAGATGGAAAGATCTCCCATGCTTTTGGATAGGCAAAATTAATATTGTCAAAAAGGCCAGACTACCCAAAGCGCTATACAGATTCAATACAATTCCAATTAAAATCCCAAGATCATTCCTTATAGAAACAGAAAAAGCAATTATGAAACTCATTTGGAAAGAGATCAAAGAGTAGCCAAAGCAATACTTAGTGAGAAGAGTGAATCAGGAGTCATTAATAGTAGACCTTAAACTATACAAAGCTATGGTAACAAAAATTGCATGGTATTGGCACCAAAATAGACTTGTAGACCAATGGTACAGAATAAAAGATGCAGAGACAAACCCACATAAATACAGTTATCTCATACTACACAAAGGCACTCAAAGCATACATTGGATAAAAGATAGCCTTTTCAACAAATGGTGCTGGGAAAACTGGGAATTTATATGCAAAATGAAAGTAAACCCCTATCTCTCACCAATCACAAAACTCAAATCAAAGTGGATCGAGGACCTAGGATTTAGACCAGAGACCCTGCACCTAATAGAGTAAAAAGTAGGCCCCAATCTTCATCATGTCGGATGAGGCTCTGACTTCCTTAACAAGCCTCCTAAAGAAGTGCAAGAAACAGAATTAATAAATGGGATGGATTCAAACTAAAAAGCTTCTTGTCAAAAAAGTAAACAACCAATGAGATGAAGAGAAGCCTACATTTTGGGAGCAAAATTTTGCCACATGCACGTCAGATAGAGCACTAATCTCCAGGATATATAAAGAACTCAAAAAACTTAACACCAACAAAACAAACAACCCAGTCAACAAATGGGCTAAGGAACTGAACAGACAATTCTCAGAAGAATATATAAAATCAATTAACAAATACATGAAAAAAAATGTTCAACATTTCTAATACTTAGAGAAATGCAAATCAGAACTACTGTAAGATTTCATCTCATGCCAGTCAGAATGATAGTCCTCAAGAATACAAATAACAAGTATTGGCAAGGATGTGGTGAAAAAGGCACACTCATACTTTGCTGGTGGTACTGCAAATTGGTGCAGCCCATCTGGAAAGCAGTAGGAGATTTCTTAGAAAACCTCAAATGGAACCACTACTTGAGTTAGCTATCCCACTCCTTGGTTTAAACCCAAAGAATTTAAAATCAGCATACTTTAGTAGCAGCCACATCAATGTTTATAGCAGCTCAATTCACAATAACTAAACTGTGGAATCAACATAGATGACCTTCAATAGATATATGGATAAAGAAACTGTGGTATATATACACAATGGAATATGACTCAGCATTAAAAGAGAATAAAATTATGGCATTTTCAGGGAAATGGATGGAGTTGGAGAATATCATGGTAAGCAAAGAAGCCAATCCCCAAAAACCAAAGGTTAATGTTCTCTCTGATAAGTGTGTGCTGATTCATTATCAGTGGTGGAGGGGGGGGTGGTTTGAGAAAAATGGAGGAAATTTGATTAAGTAAAGGGGAGGGAAAGGTGGTCATGGGGGCAGAAAAGTTGGTGGAATGAAATGCACATCATTACCCTAGTACATGTGTGACTGCACATATGGTATGACACTACATCATGTATAACTAGAGAAATAAAATTTGTGCAACAATTGTATACAATGAATCAAAATGCATTCTGTTGTCATATCTAATTAGAATAAATACATAAATATTTTTTAAAAATAGAAATAACAACCCCCTGAATTTTTCTTAATAATAGAAAATAAAAATGAAAAAAAAAGTCATCTTCATCACACGTGATTAGGGACATTTTTTTCCAAGTCATTTAAAATGATATTGGATACTAATCTTCTAAACTCAATTGAAGTGAACTCTTTTAATTATTTAAAAATTTAGACTAAGCTTATTGTACTTTGATTCCTCTATAAAAACACTCTATAGAGTGGGTTCAATCATCTAATTTTTTCTACCTACACCTAATTTCAAAATGTACTGAAGTCAAATTATTTATTTGAATAAATTGATTTTCCAGAATCATGAATATATCTGGAGTTTTAGTTTGATTGTAATTTTGATGTGTAATTCTTCAACAACTTTTCAATATGAAAGTTACATGAATATCTGTAAAATTATACACAAACAGATATGATCCTAGATGATTTCATGTAGTAGAAGAATGAATTAAAATATGGGGTGAAAATAAGTGTAAATATTTGATGACTATTTTAATTCTCCAAAACCAAATAATAAATAATAACTTCTAAATGTTTGTGTGTCATATGAAAAAGCTAAGAGCCATGGCAGATATTTGCTTAATTTTGCATAAAAAATAAAAATATAATAGAGATCAAGAAGGAAGGATATGGATGGGCTAGCACTACATCAAGTCATTTTTTCCTTTGATATATTGACTTAGTTTACTTGAGTGGCTTATTATTATTTTTGTTCAGAGCTTCAAGTGGAAAAGAGCCCGTGAAAAATTCTTCCATGGTTTTGGAGTCTAGAGGTCAAAATAAAGGCATCAGCATGGCCACACACCCTCTGAAGGCTCTGGAGGAATGATCCTTTTCTTTTCTTAGCTTTTGCCATTTCTCATCTGTTGGAGTCTGCAAACAAGTCAGGATGGCACCTGGCATTTTACCAGAGAAATGTTAGAGTCTGTAAACAAGTCTGGATGGCGCCTGGCAAAATGCCAGGGGGAGTGGTTTGTGAGGTGGAGCAAGCGAGCCAATAAGTGTGGAGATTTATTATTGGTTGACTGCTGTATCTAGTTTATGCTAATTAAGATAAGCTGTGTGGAATGTATGAATACCTCTGTTGTCTTACAATAAATGGCTCCTACTCCTGCTGTATCAATCTACACAAGTTGTTCATCCCCCCCAAACTCCACCCCGCCCCTCTATTTTGCCGCAGCTGGACTGTGGCACTCATCAAGTCCTCAGTGTTCCTTCGTTTACAGTGTTGTCACACCAGACTCTGCCCCATATTCACTTGGCCTCTTTCTTCTATGACTCCATATCTCCTGTTCCCTTCAAAGGACACAATGCATTGGATTTAATATCCACTCTGATCCTGTGAGTTCATTGTAACTGAACTAGTTATATCCTCAAAGTCTCTATTTCCAAATAATATCACATTCTAATATTTCAGTTGTATGTATTTTGAGAAGACATTATTAAATGTACTGCAGGTATTATTGTCACTAGTTATATCTACTTATTGATATAATAAATAAATAAATAAATATATATATATATATATATATATATATATATATATATATATATATACATGATTACATATATTTATGTATATATTATTAACCTGTGTTACATTGCCTTCATAATTTCGTTTTATGATGACATACTTTCCTATATTCATAAGATTGGGCTTAGTTGATGTTTTTGCAGTTATGGTCTATGTGAAATCATCCATTCAAAAAGTATTTGCTTTGTGTTTAGTAAGTGCTATAGACTTGTTGGATAAAGCAAAGAAAAAAATGTAAAAGAAGAAAGAAAATGCAATGATAGAGGTGAGCCTCTATATACCCAATAATAATAAATGAAGAATTTTAATTACTATGTTAGATTAATATAAATAAATTCCAAAGAGAGAATATAACATGGTAGAAAAATGACAGCATTGAAATAGTGTGGTCAGTTATGAGAACTGCAAGCATTTCTGTATAGAAAGAGATACAAGCAATGTCATGGTGAAAGTGATTCTAGGGAGGAATTCAATCATTATGCTTGTATTCTCATCTCTTAGACAAATTGGTCATAATTCTTTTGACAGTAAAGAGTCTCTAGAAGCTTTTAAGCTGGGTGAGAAAAAGATGTTGGAATTATTTGATTTATGTTTTAAATTTCTTCATTTGCTTCAAACTTACACAAACTCAATTGTCTACAAATTCTCTAACTTTCTAATCTTATGCATAATTGATGTTGTTTCTATATTTTGAAAGAATGTTTTTAAAAGGGATAATGACTTTGACCATCACGTCCAGCACACATCTCACCCTGCAAAAGTACCAGTGCCCCTGAGTAAATCTTGAAGATATGGTTGTCATGTGGAGCTTGGAAATTTGAAAAACTTAGTTGAAATTGTATTTGCAGTTTTAAGTATCTTATGTGTACTCTTTGATGAGAGGAATAATTGAATTGTTCTGATTTTTATTCAAGGGCAGTGTCATATTCCACCAACCACTACCAAATTTGTGGGACAATCAATTTTAAGGTGGAAGAGGAAATACTATTTCTCTGATCACATAGTATCATACTCTGTTGTTCAAAATCTCAGCTACATACACCATACACAAATAACCGTTCTTTGATCGCTGTCTTCTAGCTGCCGTGCTCTGGCAAACTTCTTTGAAGAACCTGGCCACAAGGAAGAGGAGGATATTTCCTGTTGGCTCTAGATGGAGAGAACATTTAAGGTCAGTCCCCAGGGGATGCTTTCAACAGATACTAAACAGAAAGACTGAAGAGCTGTGAGCCATCAACCAGGTTTATGTAAAGATTTCCCAAACAGAAAAACACAAAAGAGGAAAGCACAGGGCATACCTTTTGTGATGAGCTTTTGAGTGGGTACAGCCTCTAGGCAGTTGATACCATGAAGCATGACCTCAGAAAGCCAGTAATTGTGAGATGATATACACAGGACTTAACAACCTTTCAAAGAGCATAGAAATTTGTGTAAAAACAAGCCTACTGGCCAGAAATCTGGACATGTACCTTTTCCCCTCTCTCCTGGTTCCAAAGTAATAAATAGTGTTAAGAACCTTCTGAAACCAGCAGGAAATCATAACAAGCAACAATAACATTTTCAGCACAGAAAAAGTATAGTTGAATGTCACTAAGGTAGAAAGCATTTTGTCTTAGAAGGTAGATGTTTTCTAAGAAAGAATAGTTTTTTACTTAAAGACTATAAATATAGGATATTGAGAGAAATTTTGTCTTAGAAGGTAGATGTTTTCTAAGAAAGAATAGTTTTTACTAAAAGACTATAAATATAGGATATTGAGATATCTTGAAGGGATTGGCGGTAGGATAAACAGTCTTTTAAAGCCTGAATCATTTGCAGGAGTCAGAGCATGACTGGATAAAGGTACACAGGAGGAGACAGGGTTTTAGAGGAATGTTAAAGACCAAGTTCAACATAGTTTTCACAGAATCAGTCTTAGCACAGTATGTTTCTCATTCTCTGCCTTATTTTTGCTCTGATACAATAAGCATTTACACACATTTATACACTAGGATCCAGAACTGAAACTATTTTATTAGGATTGATGTAATATAATAGGCAGATTACTATCAAACTGTGATAATCTGTGATTTTTGGATCTGACATAGAACACAGTGTTTTCTAAAATATGAAAGCTTTGAGTTACATGAAAATTGAAATGTGAATAAGGAAGGGTTTGTGTACTGGCATTAGACAAATAGTATTCATCTAACATTATCTATGTTAAATACTGAAAGAAACACAGTCAGTATGTATTTTAGCATTGGAGCTGAAAGGTCACCCTCAATTTTTCATTTGGTAAAGGCATTTCTTAAGCTTTTTGTGTAACAGTCAATGGCATATATAAGCTTAAAATCTGATTTATATTCTGGTAGAAATAATGAAACAAATAAAGAACATCATTGGAAAAAGTCTGAGTTCAGTTCACAGAAATTCTCTTGGTTTACTTAAAAAGGATTTAATACCTGTGGCTGGCCTCATTTGTTACTGCACATAGGTATTCACCATTCTTCTCATAATTGTTCTTAAAATCCACTACTAGAGTGTTGTGCCAGAACTTGCTATAAATAAATAAACAAACAAATAAATAAATTGGTCCCGCAACTTCAGGGATATGTTAAAAGAACACAAGAGCCAACACAGAAATCTTAAAGCTGGAAGAATTTGTGTAACAAAATAAATAATGTGGGGCTGGGGATGTGGCTCAAGTGGTAGTGTGCTCGCCTGGCATGCGTGCGGCCCGGGTTCGATTCTCAGTACCATGTACAAACAAAGATGTTGTGCCCGCCAATAACTAAAAAATAAATATTAAAAAATTCTCTCTCTCTCTTCTCTCTCTCTCTTTAAAAAAAAATAAATAATGTAATTATTTATTTGAGTATCAAAATAAATAATGAGATTATAAACCAATGTATGAAATAAATATATGTGAGACTGTACTGATATGAACAAATGAATGGATAATTAAATTGGGTACAGTAAAGAAAAATCTCATGTGGAAGCAAATCAAATAATTTATATAAACACTCCTTCTACCCTTAATGAGATGGAACATAACTCCCTACTTCTTAAGTATGGAATTCCCAAAGTAACCTCTGAAGATCATGGTATATAACGGCAAAAATAAAACAGTTTTACAGTGAAGTTCAACCTCAGTCGGGTGCTCAAGATTGACATCAACAGTGTTGTTATGTGATATAATGTTCTGAAATAACAATTTATCTTTGATGTTCCTCCTCAAAACACATAACTGCCAGCTAATCATGAAAAAAAATACAACAGAAAAATCTTACTTGAGGGTTGCCTACAAAATATCTTACCATTTCTTTTCAAATCTGCCAGGATAGGGCAGATATTCAACTTTCTGCTTTGATAGACAAAATAGAAAATTTATGACCTTTTTTGCACTTTTTTTAACAAAAAGCAAAACATATCAGCAAACTATAGGTTCTCCTTTTGCATACATTCACAAAAACAATGCCCTATAGCCATGAAATTCTTATCATCACTATCTCCCCTGTTTAAATGTCCTAGGACTTTTATAATGTTGCTGGGATTAGGGAGAGAAGAGTCTGTAAATTCAATGAGGCAGGGATACAGCAAGTGGTCTTGTTTTGGACCTCTATCCCCTCTCATAAAGCCAGTTCCTCCTGTAAATTTAGCATATCCACAAAATCTGAAACCTTGGAGTAGGTTAAAACAATCTCAGGGCTATTAATTATTTCATCATCAAGTCATCCATTGCTTCTGAGACTTTTTACACAGCAGGTCCAGTAACAAGGCTTTTCATTGACTACACTGAGGATCATTCTTGATTTAGACTACATTTCTAATAATCTTGTGTGTCAGTATACAGTTGGGTTATTCATTAACTGTATAGGCTAATAATTGAGTTCTACTGTAAAAATTATTTTATTCTTCTGTTATCTATCCTCATAGTTCTTTTCTTGTTACTGTTCTTAATGGAAGAGCAACACTACTGGTTTTCAGACCCCTCTGCAAACAATTGCCCAGTGAATTCCTAAATGTTATTCCTCTGTGGATACATGCTTATCTTAGTTATTTTTTTTTTACAGTTTTACCCTTTCTGATTTCCAGGTCATCGTCATTATGACTGGGATATTTTATTTCCAACCAAGTCCTAGTTAAAATAATATACAAAATATGGAAACTATGTTTGCATATTTTTTCATTATACTAATGTGAAATAATTCTATCTCTGGTGCAAGCATCAGCTATGAGTCATTCTGAAATTGTTTGGAAACAGGTCACATGTGTTTGACTAAGTAGACACTTAATTTAGGTGATATACAAACTTCACATTCTTCCATCAAGCTTTTTAAAAACCATTACAAAAGTTATTACAGTCATATCTGAATTCTGTCACTTAACCACAAAAGAACTCTAGCTTAATAAATCATGAAGAGAATCAATGAGGCTTGCCTTAAATGCCTGAAAGAAAGCTGCAATCATTCATATGAAGTAACACTGGATGATTGCTAAGTTATCTGAAGTAGTTGAGACTGCAGAAAAATCATAAATGCTTTGTACAAAAATTATCACTATCCAATATATGAATTTAGCCATTTTGAAAGTATTTCCAATAAATCCACAGATGCCTTGACTGGAACTGAAGTGAACTGTTTTTTCAAAACTCTATTGAAACTCTCAGCTGCAAAGGTTGCTGTCTAAATGGAATAGTAATGTTCTTTTGTCAGGATGATAAATATTTTTGTGTAATTGTAGATCTTTTGATCAAATGCTTCTACTCAAGAGTAAAAACAACAAAGAGAATTCTATTAGCATGTAGGATAATGTAATGCACACAGAATATGACAGAATCACACAACTTATTTAATAATATAAACTACAAGTGATAGGACAGCTTTTTAGATGCTTAATGAGTTAATGTCTCTCCTTCATATTCAAGAAAATATGCTTCTAGAGTTTTTTATATGTGCCAAGTATTGGACTAGCTCAAGGAGAGAAATAAAGAATAATAAAATTGTTCACTCTCCTTAAGTACCCCTATATGAACAAAAAAACATGAGGAGTAAGAAAGAGTGCATACATGTGTAAATTCAGAGACCAGGTATTTTCAGATATAGACATACATGAGATCAGCAGTAACATAGAGATTGTGTCTTAGTTTGTAAACAAACTATTAAAATCAAATTTAATCTACAGAAAGTGCAATCTTTGAAGAGTTTTCATTTCATTTGATATATATATATATATATATATATATATATATATATATATATATATATATATATTCCAAACATATATTCCAAAATCAAGGGGGTGGAAGCTGCCCAGGAGGCAAAATTAAATCTTAATCAAAGCACAGCAAGAGGACATAGAAGGTCTTAATTAACTTGCTGGTGACTGAAAGAACCTGAGATAATTACACATCCCATATGAGAAATTATTATTCATGTTGTATGGTCTGTGCTAATTAACGTTGAACATATGCAAATTAATGACATGTTTAGAGAATGAAGATATTAGAAAAAGGAGAAGGGAGTTAGCTATTAGGTAGAAATGATAGACAGTGCATTGGTTGTAATTAAGTCACGGATAAATAAGCCAGTAACAATTGTAATTATTGATATATTTACAAGGGCAAATTTGATTTGCATTTTGCATCTGCTGTCAAAGGAAGGGGATGATATGTGAAAACATAGCTACTAGAGTACATCATTGAGAGTCAGTTTGTACTTCCAATCTGCTCCTAAAAGTAACTTATTTTGCAATGTGTTTCAAATCATGAGAATTTTTGGCCTTAGCTTACTGGCTTATATATGGAGTGTAGGAGCTCATCTGCATCTGCTCCCAATGACTCCGCTTCATTTACATAGTTCTCTCTGAATCATTTTCACATCTTTCTTTGCACACCCTGTGTAGGAATCCAAAGGCTGAGTATTCTCTGAAGTCAATTGAAATCTGGCATTAGGTCAGCTTGATATGGGTGTTGCAAAATATCAGTTCTTTTTCTTATGACTAAGGACCAAGGAAAACAGATGGTAGGGTGAGGAATGCGGAGGTTGTCAAATAAAGTTCTTGCCAACAAGATTTGGTGCTAACATAATGTATTCAGTCAATTGGAGCATCTTGATGACACCAAATATAGAAAAGAAAGGTTTCTCTTTTCCCATCTGAACTCCGACTGAAACAGGAAACTGGTGTTCTCATTTGTTGTGGGTATTAGTGAAATGGGAATGATCTCTGTAGACATAAATTTGATAATATTGATACCAGCCCTCTGGTCTTCCTTCCACTGACTTTGAAGATTATACACCCAAGAAATGCTGAGGCAAGTGTAGAAAACAAGTTTTATTTAAGAAAGGGACAGAGACAGACTTCTCTGGAAAAAAGTGGGGCCAAGAGCTGTATGCCCTCAAAAGCGGGTATGTCTTGCTCTTTTATAGGTTCCCCAGAATGCTTCACCTTCTTTCGCCTTGTGTACAAGTGCCCAAGACAGAAAGAAGCAGCACAGGGGGTAATCATTTCTGTCAGGAAATGCTGTCAGATCCCAGAGGGGTTAGCAACCCTTTCAGCTGGGAAGTGTGATTCCCCCTAGAGGTTTTCTATTAGCAACCCAGTGATAACCAGTCATCATCCTGTCTCCCATCATTCATTATCATCACTGACTGCCAGGCCCCCTGCCTCAGTTTGTTGAAGAATGTGACAGTTCCTGTCCCCTCAGGCCAGGTAGGGGCTGCAGGCAGATTGCTTTTGGGCAAAGGAAGCATGTGGAGAGTCAGTACAGTGGGCTCATGTTATAGAATTATTCTCTTACCCTCATGTTCCCACCATCCTAATCTATATGTCTCCTTAAAAAAACATGAGATGGGGATGGGGGGGGGTCAGTGCAGTGGGCCCATTTTATAGAATTATTCTCTCTCTCTCTCTCTCTCTTTCTCTCTCTCTCTCTCTCTCATTATTCTCTTAACCTCATGTTTCTATCTTTCTCATCTACTTGTTCCCTTACAATATTTATCCAATTTTAAATGTACATTTATTGGTTGTGGTGGTGAGGATGGGTCAGAGGGGCTTATCTTTTCTAGCTGAAATTATTTTGTATAAGCAATTTAAATCACAATATATTTCTAATTTGAAAAGAAAAGAAATCTTTAAGCATATCTTCTCTGTTGTCACACTGAGGAAGGAACTGTGCATCTCTGTTGGGGTGTGTCTAGACAGTAGAAATTTAAAAAAAAATTAAAAATCTTAGTTAAAGACAAACATGACTGGAATAAATTGAGACAAAGTATAGGGAGGAAAATAATCAATGGTGAGGGATGTTCCTGCTGCTAGGATGCAATTAATTTCCAAGCAAAAGACATAATGAACTGGGGTATTACAAGGTATGTTATGAAACCTGCTGTGAAGAAACAGAAAATAATAATTGTGCTAGCTCTGAAGGAATCTATTCTGATTATCTCAGAAGTTTATGAAGCAAGCAAGCTTTCAGGGATCACTTTTATGAATCTTCAGGAAGGCAATAAATTGGGTACCATGAATGTTATTGTGAAGCTGTGATGGATAATTCAAGGACAGATATGGTGTGCAGCATTGAGTGGTGTGAAACACCAGTTCCCAGAGTACGTGACATGGGTACCTGAGGAATACAATTATGTAATGGTCCTGCATAGACAGAACGTTCTGGCTGTAGACATACTAAGTAACAAGTCTGACATTGACCTTGAGAAAGACAATCTGAATGTGCCCAAAGTACGTCAGACCTAAGTTTGAATCCATATTCTTTCTGGTAGCAAGGGTCTAAATATAAGACTCAAGGAATTTTTGTTTCTGTTGCAGATAGCAACTCTTAAGTCACATACTTAGTATATGATGTAAGCTCTTACAATTGTCTGGTACACTATTATAAGTTTATTCAAATACTTATATTTGAATAGGTTTACTGTCAATATTCACTCAGAAATACAACTCAGGTAAATGAAACATCATGATGTACAAGGCTCAGATACTCTAAAATGTTATTTAATTTTATTCATGGACTATAGAAGGATATTAAAAATTACAATGAAAAGAAAAATATTACAAAAAATGCAATTATTATAGAACTTTATATGAAAATATTTTATTTTTAAAATTCTTACTTCAGGAATAATAACACACTACATATCAGAACCCTCGAAACTGTGCTCCTTAAGGTTATAATCCTCAACAGAATATTTGATGTACTCAGAAATACCATGCCTGACAAGAATCAAAAGAGAGACAAAGAAAGCCTTCAGTGATGTTTAGAAAGACAGAGTGTGTCAAATACTTACATTTTGATGAACAACTTTGATCTATATGTTTGATAATCAGCATTCATGTACATGTGCTTGTATTTAAAAATAGGTTTGTTGTCATTTTGAAGTTTTCTCAATCAATTGCTGTCAAAAGTATGACTACTATTATGTTGGGTTCCACAAATATCTTTTCTTATAACTCAGACAGATTGGAATCAAATAATGTAAATATTATGAATATATGGAGTGGTGGCAATAAAAAATTTCTTACATGATCCTCATATTATAATAAATCAAAGCAGTCATTTTAAATGAAATCAGTATATGTGGTGAAAAATCTGTACAAAAAAACAACAGTTCAGATATTGTAAAATGTCAGGCATCCTACAAATAATGTTTGGGATTCTTATTATTAAAGGTAATTAGCAGCCTCCTATAATAGTTATTATATTTCAATAATAACACACAAAGCACTTAGTGTGCACCAAGGATTATTCTAAGCATCTCACATAAGTTAATTCATCACATCCTTTCAAGAATTCTATGAGATAATATTATTATTATTATTGCTGTTATTTTTATTCCCATTGTACAGATGCAAAAGAAGTAGAGCATACGTATTTCAAGTTAATAATACTTAGAATTATCAATATTTGCTACTCTAGTTATCTGCTTAAGAATAGATTAAAATAATATAGCACAAAAAGCAAAATCGTGAGACATGGTGGTCTATTTCAAGTGTTCTCTCCTTTCATTAATATATGAATTCAAAATGATATTACTATAGCAACTCTACTAATGTGTTTGTGCTCTGCAAGGTTTTTCAAGATTCCTTTTATCAGAATGAGAAAGTTCTTATTAATTATTATTTTTTGAGAGATTTTAATTAATTTCTACATAGTTTTGCTGCATCTATTAAATTGATTACAAGTCTTTTCTCATTTATTCTGTTATTAAAATAAATTAGACTAATTTTCAGATTCATTTAACATTTGCATTCCTAGGATAAATCCCACTCAGTTACTATAACTACCCCCACCTTTTTTTTTAGTTATACGTGGACAGAAATTCTTTATTTTGTTTATTTATTTTTATGTGGTGCTGAGGATTAAACCCAGTGCCTCACATGTGCAAGGCAAGCACTCAGCCACTGAGCCACAACCTCAGCCCATGTGTATTATTACTCTTTTTAAAAAATGTACATTGTTCTATTTGATTTGCTAATATGTTGTTAATGATGTTCCTGCCCATGCTTATGAGAGATATTAGTAGTTCACAGATTTTTTCCTTACATAGTCTTTTTTTTGGTTTGGGTAATTTTGCCTTATCAAATTCATTGGAAAGCATTCCTCTGCCTTTATATTTTCTGAAAAATTTTGGGTAGAATATATAGGTCTTGATTTGTATTTATTTTGATAATCTTTATCTTTCTATTGGAGTGAATAGTCCATTAACATGTATTATAATTATTGTGGTTGGACTTAAGACTGTAAATCTATTATTTCTTCTATTTAAATAAATATTTTTATTAATTTAATTTATTAAATTATTTCTTTTCATCTTTAGTATTTCTCTCTGATCCCATTTGCTATCTTCTCTTAATAATTTAAAATTGCTTTTTTTAATTTACCAGGCACCTGAGTTATTACTCTTAGGATTTTTTTAATTTAATGTTAGATGGATTATATAATCATTCTTACTGTTTTCTTCACTGCCTACTTAGAGATAATATTTTGGCATTCTGGATAAATGTAGAAACTTTTCAATCTAAGCCCATTTGACACGCTCTTGCCCTTCTTTATCTTGCTGTATTCATATGTACTATATACCCATTTATTATAAAAGATAATTCAATATTTTATTTTAAATAACCATGTGAATCTTAAAGAAAATAGAAGCCATGCATTGTCCATATTTTCAATATTTTGAATATTCTTCACTTATTCAAAAATATCTAAGATTTATTTGAAATAATTTTTCTTTTTTGCATTTAATAATTTATTTTGTGCATCTTTTCCTTTATGGAGCCTACTGAGGGCAAATTCTCCTCATTTTACTTCATGTAAAAATGCTTTGTTTTCATTACTGAAGAATTTTTTGCTGTAAATAGTACTCTTTTTCATTCAAGAATCAAGTCTCATCCTCTTTTATTCATTTCTTTGCAGTTTTATTAGAAAATTACAGTTATACACAGTAGTTATGTTTATTTTGACAATTATCATAAGTGCATGGGGTTTGATCTATTCCATTTTAGTCCCCATTCCCCTGCCCCACTCTCTCTCCCTTCCTCCCTTCCTCTATTCTCTTTCTACTATTCTATTGGTTTTTCTTTAGCTCATATATTTATTTACTATTTTTTATCGGTGTTTTGTGCATATACATTAAGATGGCATTCACTCTGGTATATTTCTATAGGCATATTATATGATTTTGTTAAACTCATTCAGCATTTTCTCCCCTTTCACATCCCTTCTCCCTCCCCATCTCCTTCTTCTACTCCACTGATCTTCTCTTTATCTTTATGATATCTGACCCTGTACCTGCTTTTTTCTCTTATTTTTCTCTAACTTCTTCATATGAGAGAAAACATTCTACCCTTAACTTTTTAAATCTGGCTTAATTCACTTAGCACCAGGTTCTCCAATTTCATTCATTTACTGGCAAATTCTATTATTTCATTCTTCTTTTTGACTGAGTAAAACTCCTTTGTGTATATATACTACATTTTCTTTTCTTTTTTTTTCAAGTTGGTCACTAGTAGCCTTGCCTTTATTTCATTTGAAATTTGTAGGACACAAATGGAAGACATGTTAAGTATATCACATGTTATGCAGTTTTTTTTGTATCTGAAGAGAAAAAAATTTCTTTTTTTAAAAAATTTGTTATATTGATTTTATTTTTAAGTACATGATAGCAGAATGCATTACAATCCTTATTACACATATGCAATATGATTTTTCATATCTTTGTATATAGAGTATGTTCACGCCAATTCATGCCTTTATACATGTACTTTTTTGTTTTTGTTTTTTTGCATTACAATTCTTCTTACACATATATACCACAACTTTTCATATCTGTTTGTATGAAAAGTATGTTGACACCCAATTCGAGTTTTCATACATGTACTTTGGATAATGATATTCATCACATTTCACCGCCCTTGCTAATTCCCTGCCCATTCCCTTTCCCTCCCACTCTTCTTCCCTATCTAGAATTCATCTATTCCTCCCATGCTCCCCCTCCCTACCCCACTATGAGTCATACTCCTTATATCAGAGAAAACATTCAGCATTTGTCTTTTGGGGATTGGCTAACTTCACTTAGCATTTATCTTTTCCAGTGCCATCCATTTACCTGCAAATGCCATGATTTTATTCTCTTTTAATGCTAAGTAAAATTCCATTGTGTATATATGCCACATTTATTTTTTATCTATTCATCCACTGAAAGGCATCTAGGTTGGCTCCACAGTTTAGCTATTGTGAATTGTTCTGCTATAAAGATTAATGTGGCTGTGTCCCTGTAGTATATTTAAGTCCTTTGGTATAACACATTTTCTTAATCCATTCATCTATTGATGGGCATCTGGGCTGGTTCCATAATTTTTGTATTTTGAATTATGCTGCTATAAACATGGATGTGACTATATCACTATAGTATACTGATTTTCGTTTATTTGGATTAAAATAGTGGTTCCATTCATAGTTTTTTGAGGATTCCTCACATTGCTTGGAAATAAAATCCTTTGTTCTCTTTTCTTGTTTTGCTTTTTCTTTTAATCTTTTCAAGAAATTTTCTATTTTCTTCTGAACTTCATATTTTTTGTTGAGCTGTCTGTTATGGTCTAATTTTTTTCCCTATATATCTAGAAATTTTCTCTGAGTACACAGAAGATTTCACTGTTTATTTCTCTATCTTAGATTTCAGCAGTTTGACTCTTGTGTGCGTAAGTGTGAATTTTTTCAAGTTTGTTCTGTTTATTTCAATAAGCTTCTAAATCTATAAGTATATTTATATTTCCAAATTGGGGTAGTTTTCTGGTATTGTTTTTCCAATATCTTGTTTTCCCTCTTCTCTTGAGAAACAAGATGTTTTGGTAATAACCTACAGGTCCTTGAGGTTTAATATAGATATTTCGTTTTGCTCTTCAAAAATTTACTTTAGATATTGCATTTGGTTCTTTTTCTATATTTTATTTTTTTCTAGCACTTTCTCTTTCATTTCATGATGAGCATATTTTGCTTTATCTGAGCACTAGTGAGAGTTATATCAACTCCTCAACTGCAACCTCCAGGCAATCTCAAGGTTAGCATGTGCTTACTGCCTAGTGTTTTGAGAATGAACTCTATGTTCTTGCTTTCTGTACGTTGAAGATGTCAATTGGACTCTGAACATTTTTAATATTATGGTGCATAGACTGTGTATTCCTCAATAATGCCAAAGAACTAAATGATTTTTGTTTGTTAGGTTGGTAGTTTGCTTTTACAAAGCATACAGTGATGTCTGAAAATACTGATCTCAGTTCAGTAATTTCAGCCATAGTTGAAGGTGCTTTCATTTATCTTCCTGAAATGTTGGGGACAAGATGTAAACTCAAACTGCCTATACACTGTTTTTCTCTTCTTTGGTGCTTTCTTTTCTGGGATTTTCTTCTCAATCTCCAGGGGATGTTTATTACCTTGATCTCTCTGAATTTTTCAAGCACAACAGCCTATGTACTCTTTTATCAGAGTTTAGATGCCTATATGTTGCAATCAAAGCCACAATTAGGCCACCCTCAGGGAATCAAAGACAAAACTGGAAAACTCAGTTTATATCATTTTGCTTGTTCTCAGTTTTGACTGACAATATTTTGACATTAAAAATTTTTTCAGAGCACGCAGGCAGCTCTTTCATGGATTTTGCTCAGAGTTTATTATTTATTTATGTGAGAACACATAATAGCTGATATTTATAGAATGATCTACTTCTCACTTCTTAACATTAGAAGCAAAATTCATATATATTCTAATTAAAATTTGTAATAGGAGTAAGAAAAAGTAGTGAAGAACAGTGTATCCCATGATTCTACAGGAGAGCAACAGTAAGTGTTAGTAAGAAATGTATAGGCAATTTGTTTTATCAGTCTACCAGGAAAATAATCAATTTCATTTACATGTCAAAGTATAATTTCATCCCTCACATGGTTTCTTCATGTAAACACAAGAAATAATGCCAACAATGTTCTCAGACCATGTTTGGAAATGAGAAAATAGATCTTACTCTCTACAATTGGTCTTAAGAATAAACATGGAAAATGACCCAAACCTTATTTTTCATAATGCAATTTCAATACTACTAATATGAGCATATGAAATCTGCAGCTCTTTTAAAATCAGAAAACCAGTAAGTGAATAAAAACTAGCATTGTTAGAAAATCTTTATTTTTTTCATCACTTGAAATTTTATTCTCCATATATTGCAAAAGAATTTTTGATCTACCTTGGAATTTTTTAAAAAGCATAAATTAATCATCTGTGTTGTCATGTTTTATGGTTACCATATTATTGTTTCCATGTTGAATACTGTCATCTCTTTAAAGATATTTTAAGCAGCAATTAAAACATAATACATGTAGCACTAATAATGCACATAACTCAATTGATGCAAAGACAACATGAACAATGATGATTGATTTTAGGCTTGTCAAGTCAATGACAGCTACATTGTGACTGTTAGCTGGCCAGTTGTCAATTTTAAGCATCCTCTCAAACTCAGATTTTAAAATGTAAAAATGTGTATCTTAGAGTAATAAAACATTGCTAAATATCTTGATGATTTTTTTTTCCTAACAGAAAAATAGTATACCTTTTCAATTAAGTGATCCATTCCTCTGGATAAATATCTTTCTATGTGACATTTTTCTTGGATCATTAGCATAGCATTTTGTTCTGTTCATTTCATGTTAAAATAAACAAATCATCATAAATTATTGTCACAGATTATATATTTTAAAAATAAAATCCAAGATAAGAGAGTTGGCTATATTTCTAAACCAAGAGTAAATTAATTTAAATTTTATTTTATACTGCTATATGTCTCCTCCCTATATTCCAATGTATCATGTGTTTTAGTATGTAGAGTTTTTGAAGTCTACTGAAAGCACGGCAGACAAAAATCCTGAACCTTATCTTTCTGTGTGCAGAAGTTTGTCATAGGAAATGAATAGAAATCTTGGCAGTGAGGTCAACTTGGGATACCCTCTAAATAGTAAAAACAATGTGATAGAATTTCTTTATGAGTGCTCTGAGTTCCACATAAGCAATCCCAAAAAGGCACACACTGGGAACAAACTTCCATTGACATCAATGTTTTGAAGATGGGTTTTCAATAGATATGTATATTTCAGTTTTTCAAATGGTTTGTGGACATGTGATCTCTCCCCTAATGACCTCACCTCATCTCCCATTTCTTTTTCAGACCTTTTCCTTCACCAATTCCTTGCATTTCTGTTTTTTTATGCTGTTTTTTTCCAACTGTATTTCCTCTTCATTAATCCACAGTTCATGAATAAACTTTCCTCTTTATCTTGCTTAATGAAACTCTTTTTCATCTTTAAAAATAAGTTAGGCAATCTACTCTAAGAAGATTCCCCTGATCTATGTTTCATTCTAATCTGAATTGTAATCAAAACTTTGAGGTGGTCTCTCTCCCTCTCTCTCTCTCTCTCTCTCTCTCTCTCTCTCTCTCTCTCTCACACACACACACACACACACACACACACACACCTTTTCTTTTTGTCTAAGTTGATGTAAGTTGATCTAAGCTTCCCGGTTCTGTATTGGTCAGCATAGGCTGCCATAACAAAATACCACACACCAGTGGCTTTAAAACAGAAAATGTTTTTCCTTATCATTCTAGAAACTGGGATGTCTATAATCAAGGTGGCAGCTGCTTTGATTTCTGCTTTGGCCCTCTCCCTGGCTTCTTAATGACAACTGTTTCTCAAGTGTTGTCTCACTGGGAGGATATAGAGAGAAGAGAGAGAGTTTATGAACATGTTTTTGGTATCAATTCTTTTAAGGTCATTAATCCTATTATATCAGTGCCCCAATCTCATGACTTCATTTAATCTTAATGATATCTACAAGACCCTATCTCCAAACATAGCCATGCTGGAGGTTAAGGCTTCAACATACTAATTTATTGGGAACTAAAACATAATTCTGTAACATGGTTATAAAGAAACCCCTTTAGAATCAGAGAACCACAGAGGTGAAGAATTATTTAACTAATATTACTCCTCACATACCCACTGATATTATAATTATTGTCATCATCATTATCATCATCATCTCCCTAATGTGTGGCAAAGAATAAGCTTTCATGGAGAAGCAAGCAATAGAGTCTCTATGAAATAGAAGTTAGGTGAGAATCTCTTCCTATTACTCAGTTGTGTATGTTTACTACCTAAAAGCAACAACACAAAATAAATAAATACATAACTATTCTATAAATTTTTAAAAATGCAAATAATCTCCAATTGTTTTGTGGTCATATAAAGCAACTCATGAACACTATTACACCTTATGGCATATTTAGCATACTCATGGCCAATTGCTATGAACAGTGGAAGGAAGAAAGGACTGAGATTGCTTCCATTCCCTCAGATACCCCTACAATCCTTGGTGATTCCAAAATTCAGTTTCCTCCCCAACTTCTCTCTCCCTACCTCCCTTTCAATATACACATAATCTGCATGTAATTTTCTGTTATCTTCAGTTCCTTCTGCAAGATTCAATCTTTTCTGCCCACTGGTATATAGGTATGTTAAATGCCTTTTGCCATGGGGAATACCTGACTCTTAATGTTCCTGTTCATTTCCTTTTAAAAAGTCCCTTCAATCAGCTTTCATCACTCACCCCATTGAGTAAGGTCTTCATTCTGGCAGGGCCCTAACCAATGCATTTTTCAATGTTTCTTTCACCTAAATTACAGAGTTTTTTTTGCAAATGACATAATTAAAAACATACTTTATGACCTGACACAGTCAATGATTTGATTAATAAATATACCCCCCAATATTAAATTTTCAGTCCCAAGTATTTCTTTTTGTTATTGCTACAGATTCAGTCCACAAGGACTAGAATCACTTATGTGTCTGTCAAGTAGAATTTCCAGAACTTTGTTCTGAAATGGGACAGAATGGAGAACAAGTGTTTCCTTTGTGAAGAGGAGATGTATTGTCAGTACAGTAAATCAAACCTCCAATCAGCAGGCCCTTTGTTTGTAAGGACTCTCTCACACAAACTTTCCTGAAGACCATTTGGGATTAAATAAAAAGTTGATAGAGTTTATTGAGGAGTGATGTGCTGTGTTATATCTTGTACCAATAGAACATTGGATTTTCTAGCATATTAAGGTGAAACAGAGGAAATGAAGAGGGAACAACTAAATATTACAGGGAGAAGGAGAGATAAAAAACAAAATTACCAGAGCATGAATATTGAGAGTAATGGGAGGATTAAAATTCTGACATGGGACATATTGTCTCTTGATCCTTTCATTTTGTGAAGTATGATTCTTTTTCATTCTTTCTGCTTCTCATTTATGTATAGGCCTGGATTGCTGAATTTAGATCATGCCGTTTGCTCATATAAATGCTCCTAGCTTAATGGCTTTGGCTGAATATGCCTTCTTTCAGAGCAGCACCAATTGGAGAAAAAAGTACATGTAACAATAAGTGTCTATGAAAAAGTTGTTTATACCCTTTGAAATAAAGACATTGATGGAAAACTATAGTTCTCAGTATTCCTGAAAAGATATCCTTTTTTGTTTGTTTTGTTTTGAGGTCTGTAATGCCCACAGATACCTTCCTAGATGGACAGTGCTATTAGATTTAACGGGCATATTCAGCTACAGCTCACCTAGAAATGTTCTGTAGAAAATGATGTAAAATAGAGCTTACATTGGAAGAAACACATTTACCATTATAGAAAAAATTACTCTTTAGGTTTTGTCTGAGAAATACCAAGACAATAGTAAAATAAAGCAGTAAACATATTCTTTAGTTGCTATAAGTATAGTGAGTGTAAGGGTGGCAGGATAGTTTGTAGATCAGGGATTGGCCCCCAAACTGGTAAACACCACAGCCTTGAGAACAGAGAGCCCATGGCATATGAGTCTTTCTTTCTATAGCAGAAGTAATTTATAACAGAGTCTGGAAAAAATTTCATACAGTTGCAGAAGGGTTAGTTAACTCATTTGTTTTCATGGCACATGGAAAACTATGCCTATGAATATGAATTACAAAATAGTTTAGTGTTCAATCATGTAGTCTTTTTTCCCCGTTTCTCACCCCATCCCACTTTCTATTGTTTAAGAAGTGCCATAATATTCCATATGGTAAATCAGCTTTCAGGAACCAGAAAACACTTCCTCTAGCTAATTTACCACCTGTGCATTCATTGTCTCAGAGTATGCCTGGTTCTGGTGTCTCAGGCATTGTGCCTGCCTTTCATGGAGGAGGCAGAGCATGCAGCTCTGTAAAGGATCCATTCATCAAAATATTCCACTACAACATTACAGCTTGTTTCTTAACAGAAAAGATAATTATCTCAAATATTCAGTATTCCTTTTGTCCCCACTGAAATAAAAGAATTTCTGATTCCAATATTCTGAAAAGCTAAATTAGCAATGTAACAGCTCAGCTGCATGAAGTGTAATATGCAATGAAATCGCTGTGTTAAAATAGAGATCTAATGATACCTTCATTAACTTGATCACTGAAACAGCTAACCCTTTTCCAACAGAACAGTTTCTATAGACACCACATGCTTATGATCAAAATCGTTTTTCTGAGTGTGTTTTGTTCTTCCTTTGATTGTATCCTCCATCTTCATTCTGGTTGTAACTTACAATTAAACACAAGGAAAAGCAGTACATGGTAAAGTATACTTCATATCAGTTAGCTATTCAAATAAATGGGTAATCTCCAAAAATCAGATTTTCATAGTGGGTAAGTTGCAGATGACTGCCTAGAAAGATTCCAGTTTTTCTTTCTATTTCTGTTTTTGAAGGAGAGAAAGAGGAATGGGAATTTTATGCCACCAGGAACTTACCAAGTACTGCTGGAAGCATTTTTCATTTATTTTAGGTACTTACTAAACAGCCTAAGTGCTCTACAAACATAAACTGCTGTGATACTTTGTACCATTAAAATGAATACTAGATTATCCATAGACTTTCATACACAAGCACAGTTGTACTTTTTATTTATATATTGACTTGAAGCCATATAAACAATAACTTTGAGAAAGGAGACTTTGAAATTAAAGGAAAATTTTTGAATGTAGAAATTGTCATTTTTTTTCGCTACAACATTCATCATTTTCTTGTTGTGTTGTTGCCTAGCATTTTCCCCCATATATTAAATAATAAAAACAAATTAAGTTACTAATGAGAAATCCTATAAAATTTTATTCTACTTTCCATAAGACTAGTTTTATGTATGAAATTTTATGCATATAATTTCTACATAAATTGTGGAACTAACTATAGCAAAGAACTAATGGAGTATGAAGCCATATGAGATGCTCATGAAAAAGGAAAATTCAGTAACATGAATCCATTTCTACCAAAACTTTTTATATTTTGTTCATCACAAAATTTTCTGTCAATTTTGAATTTTGTATGAAATATATATATATATATATATATATATATATATATATATATATATATATATATATATATATATAATTTCTGAGTTTGCAGCAGCTCCTTAAATTTTGCACCTAAGGCAAGTGCCCTCTGACTTCACTTACCTGGTTGTAGTCAAAGCCATGCAAAGAATGATTATGATCATTAAAATTATTAAACTATACATAGATCCTATTTTATTCCAATTATTAACAACTAAGAAATACTATAAAATTTAATGACACATATTCAGTTTTCTTTGGACATTATGATATTGTCAGTTATTGTAGCTCAAAAGATCCCCAAATAATTTGTCTTATGTCCTCAGCAGAATTTATGTTGTAATGGTCATTTTATGTACTTTAATAAACAATGTACTTTATAATTTGTGAAATGCAATGCTAACTACTTCAGTTGGTATACTTAGTAGTTGAGAATGGTTTATATTGATTTATACTTTAATAACATTTTTGATACTGTGACACAATATACAATTCATTTGTGATATTTAAAGTGACAACCAGAACATTTCCATCCTCAAATGATATTTTGAGAAGCTGCGTATTTCATATTAGTGTGTTAATACTCTAAAAGTTTCTATGTAACAGATGCATGTGTTTAACTTTGGTTAATTCAATTTTTTCCCAATCATTGACCCTAAAATCTGTTAGGATGTTTTTGATATACGAATTCTGTAAGTACATGGGATAACTCAGAATGTACTTTAGGAAATACACTTCTGAGTGAAATTAATACATACTATGTTGTTTTACAACAGTATTTATATTGTTTTCTCATCCTTTATACTATTAGAATTAAAATGTTTGTTTATTTTGCAATATTTTACATGTACATGACTTTAATTTACAGCTTTGAATACTAAAGAGGAGAGACCAAAATTATATCAAAGATGAAGTTAAATGCTATATCATCCTTAAGTTCTATATTAATTCAACAGAAGATGATTGTTTAAGAAGCACATTAATTATATTCTACTTTTATATATAAATATTTATTGGAATATTTATTATTTATATACTCATTTATTCAAATTTCTTTATTTTTCAACTTTCAAATATCTAAATATCCTTACATCTATCCTGTATTTTATCAGATGTTTTGAAAAAAAAACTCCCATGATTTCTCAAAATGTCCAGTTTTTCTTGTCTTAGTGCATATATCTCTTCCTCAAAGAAATGTCTTATGGATGATTTGAGCTGTTATTTAAATGTTTCACATTATGAAGTCTCCCTCTTTACTAAATTATGAGTAATTTAAATATAAAAGTTGTGCTTTTTTCTTTGAATAAACCACAATAAGCGGCATATTGTAGGTAAATATTAGGCACATTATTAGCATTTCAAATTAATTAAAGTAAGCCAAATTATTGGATATTGTTAGTTTTCTTTTATGAATATCCTTCATTATGAAATAATTTTGCCTTACTTTCTTTGAAAACTGCTTACTGAACAATTAACAAATGGTCAGGGGAATACACTCAATCATAGCGGAAAGTATATGGACTTTGGTGCCAGATATCACAGGGTTCAAATTCCAGAATTTTTATATTCATAAGTTTCAGGAAATTGAGAACTACTTTGATTACATACTTCTATAAAAAGGATATTTTTCAGGGCTTTCTAAGAGGATTAAATGGCACAATATATTTTAAAGAGCCTAATATCTTCTGTCAGTTCAATTCTCAAAAAATTCCTAATGAAGGGTGGAATAATATATCACCCCAAAATATGCCACTTTGGCATAAAGATTAATTTGAGCTAAAGGCACTTGAAAAACAGCAGATGCAAGAAGGGCATTCTAATCTGTGCTTTTCCTCCTGAAAAGAGTAGATAAAAGCTCCCATGTGAAGGATGCCCTCCCTGTATCCAGAGAAAAGAAACATTCTTCAACAAGGAGTCATAGTGAAGAGAATTCTGTATAAACAGACCTTGTAAAAATAATTCTTATCTTCTTTTAGCTTCCCCACATAATTTAGTTTCTTTCCACAATCACCTCTCTCAGTTCTACCTAATACATAAGTAGGTAGGTTTTGCCAGTTCATTAAGTTGTCATTTCCTTATGAGGGTTCCCTTGTTATGTAAAATTATATACATCTGTATGTTTCTCTTGTTAATCTGTTTTATGTCAATTTAATTCTCTAGCCCAGCCTGAAACCTTTAGCAGAGACCATTTTTTTTCTTCCTCTCACTAAGTACTTAATAGGAGCTTTGCATCACATTTGGAATTGATTTTCATGAAGGTAGGTTCTCAGTACACCATGTACATTATATACACAGGATTCCACTGAGGGTAAGCAAAAAGGATAATATTTTCACCTGATTCTTTGCTCCTGGGTAAAATCTCACTCAGATTCTATCATTTTTTTCCTCAGACACGTTCTCAAAAATATATTTTTGTCATCATCTTTAATTTCACAAATGGTTCAGTTGCTAAAATATAGAGTCTAAAATAAAATCAGATCTTCAATTTTTAAGATCTTTTCTTCTCAGTCCTGCTGAGAGAGTGGATTGGTAGGATAAGTGAACCTTTCCTCCTACCTCCCATCCTGGTGCAAACTGTCTCTGACATCCTCAGTGTTTGAGGTTGTTTGGGAAATGAGAGGAAAGGTAAGGCCAAGGAGGAGGACAGCAATTATTATGTTTACAAAGATCATAAGATGTTATGTTTACAGAGACCATTTCATAAAATCTTGTTTTAAATAGTATGAATTTTATTGTTTTTTAACATTATGAGGGGCTGAAAGTTTGCTAAAATTTCATGATTTTCTTCATCACTTTCAAAACATGATGAAAAGATGGGAAATCATTCTCTAAGATGATGTCATAGTATTGCTATAATCCTCTGGTTTCACCAAAAAGAATGAGAGTGCAGTTCTGAGTGACAGTAAAATGTTCTACCTTATATGATGGGTACTACTCTCATTAGGCATTGGCTGGGTTTTCTAAACTGGCTCTTATTTTCATGAGAATAGTTTATACTTACCTGAGATTTCCTTGCTGAGAAGATCTCCCCTGCATAACCCCCTCACAAAGAGCATTAATTTCACCCTTGAACTTTGGGTACTTCTCAGCCTTCCTGATGTATGGGGCTTTACGTGACCCTGCAGTTATTCTTCATCACAGGATTTGAAATAGCATCAAGTTTGTTTTCCTCCAAAGGGCCATATTGGTCCATGAAAAATATCCACATATCTTCCTTTCATATCTGAAATCATAGTTTTGACAGCTACTAGTTTTACTACTTTTTAGGAGCTGCCACAACAATGACCCAGAGACCAGGCAGTTTAAACAATGATTTATCTCCTCACAGTGCCAGAGGCTGGAATTCTCAGATCAAGGTTTTGACAGCTTTGATTTGTCCTGAGTGCTCTCTCCTTGGTTTATAATGACTCTTGCCTTCTATTATTTTCAAATGGTTTCCCTCTGTGTGCCTGTCCTAATGTCCTTGAATAAGGATATCTATCATACTGAATTAAAGCCAACTTTATTAATCTCACTTAGCCTTAATTATCTCTTTAAAGACCCCATTTCCAAATATAGTCTCATTCTGAGGAAGTGATAGTGCAGTCAGCCTCTCCTCTCTCTCTCTCTTTCCCCCTCCTATTCTCTCTGGTTATCTCCACTGTTGGCTACATATTCACAGCCTATGCCTTTTACATTTCTCAGGTCACTGTAGAAACCTAGGTTCACTATCATGCAGACACAGGGAGATATATACCAAGCTTTCTGAGTTGTCCCATTCTATTCTCTCCTATTTCACTAAAGGGGGAAAAGGAGAAGAATTCTATAATATGTCAACCATTTTATCCAAAGAAATTTTTTTTTCTGGCCTTGTTTTTTATCTGTCACTCTTTTTACATGCTGTAGGTAGGTATTAAGTCAAGAATTGCAAAACTGGTTTTTGGAGCTCTCCGTAATAGGTTTAATATCATGGATTGAAATTACCTCACCAATTATTTTGTTATCAAACATTTCAGCACTTTGCTATGTTGAGAACAAAAGGTTAGATTTTAGTAAATAAATTTTATCATATTTAAAAATATTTGAGAAATATTTTATAGACTTTCCAAATCCTCTTTTTCTGCAGAACTTTGAAACTAATGTGTAGTGGGGTGAACAGCAATTGTTATGTTTACAAAGACCAGAAGATGTTATGTTTACAGAGACTATTTGGCAAAATCTTGTTTTACATAGTGTGAATTTTAATTTTGTTTTTTTAACATTATGAGGGGCTGAAAGTTTGCTAAAATTTTGTGATTTTCTTCAACACTTTCTAAACATTATAAAAGATGGGAGATCATTCTTTAAGATGATGTCATGTTGTTGCTATAATCCTCTGGATTCATCAAAAAGAATAAGTGTGCAGTCCTGAGTGTGAGTAAAACTTACTACCTACAAACACACACACACACACACACACACACACACACACACACACACACACACACACCACAGGCAATACAAAAAAACAGAAATCTGCAGTGGCATTGTAGCATTGTACAGATGATGCTTAATATTTTCTGGAGCCTTGGGAAGGAGAAAAAAGACAAAAATGATTCAGAACATTTTGGCAGTGTCTCTATGAATACTATGTGTAAAAATGTCCTCAAGTGTAAGAACATGATTCTTTGGAACATAAGTGTATAGAGAGTGGGGCTTACATAATATTTTTAAAATATATATTCAGAGGATTTTCTATCATCATAAGTGTAAACCTTAATTTTTTTTTTCAGATAGACTGTTAGCTAATTTGTTTTGTCATTTTGATCTTTTGCTCCTATAAAGCTAGTATTTCCTTATGCACAAATATGAATTGCAATATATTTGAAAGTTACCCCAAATAATTAGTAAACCAAATTATGCTCCCAAACATGAACTTACACACAAAACAATAAAGTGAATTTCCCTCATATGCAATAATTTCTCCTCATACTGATGAAATATATAATGAATTAGCTATAAATATATATTTGGCATTTTTGTTAGTCAAGATCCATTTTCATTTATCAGCAAAACTTAAAGTCACTTTATTTTTTCTTTGTTTTTTTAATTCATGCATTTGTTTAAATTATTTTAAAAATTATTCATTCTGCTCAAATATCCCATTATACATAAATTCCTTTTAAATATTACTGAAACTATCTTTTCCCATAATTAACCAGTTCCTAATGGCCAGATGAGTCACCTGTACTACTACTTTGTCAGATTTGAGACTGAGAGGCTGTGAATGTTGAAAGCATCAAAGATATGATAAATCTAAAATAAATAAGTCTTGTTGGTTTTTCATGTAAACACTTCTCAGTTGTTACATTTGTATATAGAATATATTTCCACACCCCTCATTTAATCTGCTCTACTTATGATGGGCCAAACAGGATCTATGAAAGGATGATAGAGTGGAATAAGATTAAGATCTTCTAAATTAAAAAGATGTTGTGTTCCTCCACCACTACAGCTGAACTATAAATAGTGGCTTCTTACCTCCTTCCATTCAAATGCATTACAGATGCAAAACTGACAACCCTGTTTCTTCTTGCATATGGAGGGCATTTACTCCCTATTACCACAAAAAATATTCTTCTTCAGAGAGAACCTCTTTTAAGTAAATGAGGGTCAAGACACAGACACAAATTCTGACATATTTGCTATTTCTGAAAAAAATCAAATATGAATTTAAAGGCCAAGACCAACCATTTCCTTACATGGTAAGAGAATCCCCCAAGGAAGAACATTTCACAAGGAATCCTATAGAACTTTCAAAAGCTTATTTACTTATTTCATATTACATATGTTATCTCTACTCATACTTCTTCAATCCTCCCAAACTTAACTCTCTACAGATTTCTTTACATAAAAAGCTATATTGCCAGAAATTTTCAAATAGTGGTTTTAAGATCATTAGAAAAGTTGAAGACTTAAATATTAACTGTGGTAATTTTAAAAAATTATTCATAATTCCATCATTACTATCATGAATTGTTGAAATATTGTTTTCTAGTTTGTACTGTCAAATTTTTTCAATATTTTAATAAGAACTACATCATAAATATTTTATTATATTATTTGATGGCTTTAAAAATAATTTTTCATACTATGTAATATTTTATCATATATTATGTGTGAAATTTTATTATCATATATATTTGTGATGTGTGTTATAAGGTACTAAGTGATTCCCTGTTGTGGCTATTTAGAAGTTTTAGATTCCCTAGCCATATTTCAGATTATTTTATGGTTAGATTCTCAAATGTGTAATTTGTAAGTGCAGCGTATAAACATTTTAAAATTAATATTTATTGATAAAACCCATTCCAAAATCATTATTTACAATCTCATAAAAAACTGAAAGAGAGGTCTGTTTCAACATACTCATTCTGCCTTATTTCTTAATCCTAAAGGAAACAAAGCCTTAGAGAGTTTGCATGGTAGGTAGTCAGTGTAGAAATAGCATGAACATTTGATATTAATTATTACATTTGGATTTTGGGACTTTAGAATAATTATGTGTTATATGCTCTACTTTTATAGTTATTTACATTTGTGTTTGAAACCATTAAATATTTTTCTGTTTTATGTCTTGACATATATTAACTATTCTGAATCTTATAATTCTCTACCACCATAGTGATAGTGTTCTCATCATCTTGACCAAAAAAATTAATTTGGGGGTAAGATAAAGTATTATTTCTATATGTATTATTGTTTTTAAAAGAAATTTTTGAACCTATTTCACCTGAAACTATTTATAAAGTCTTTTGTCAGTTTCAAGATTTTCAGAGCTCTTAAGGTATACCAATGCAAAGTGTAAATTATATATTAACTGTTGTCTCTACTTTCATTCCATAATTTCACTTCTAGAGGTTAAATTTTTAAAAATAGTAGCATTTTACCTTTATAACCTTAAGACATTAAATCAAACCAGCCTGCACACAAGTTTTCAATCTCTGACTTCTGGTTGTTCTTCTGAGTTCCAGCTTGCCAAGCCTGTTGTGAGATATCATGACAGCCCACTTTCTGAACATGTGATCCATGATGCTGCCTTTATTCATTCCAATAGCAGGTGAAAGTCAAGACACCATTTTTCCTTTAATGGATAGAGTAATCAGACCAATTTTCTGACATGTGAAGTCCAAGTCAGCCTCACTTGATAAGCAAAAGTTGTTTCTCTGCTCATGTGAGAGATGAATAAATTGTAAGAGAATGTGGGTTGCAATTGCCTGAGGCAGAAATATGGTCTCAAGAGATTTCTTTTTAACTTCCCTGTTCAATATTTAGTGGAACTTTGGGAAGTCAAAGCCAGAAATCCAAAGAGCCAGTTGGCAAGGCAGGAAGCAATTTGGCCTTGAGATTTGACCCCTTTTGAGGATAGAATGAAATTAGTCTTTAATGTCCTTTACAAAATAGAAGTGTTATAGAATAATGAAAGGTATTATTAGTTGGGTCACATCAAACTTGGGGACTAAAACGCCCCCTATCCCTTGCATTCTGAGGGTAGTGCTGAGGGATCAAAAGAGAACTAACATAATCCTTTCATAGGTTTTTAAAGTAATTCCTGGAAAAAAATTATAAATTTAGTTGCTTCTTATTATTTTTGAAGATAAAGAAGAGACATAAAATGAATGGTAGACTCTAAAATAGCAGGTATATAGTATTTTTAAGATGAACTAAAATAAGTAAGTTACAAATAGTCTTACTTTGTAGGGTTATTTTGTTGTTGTTTGTTTGTTTGTTTGTTTGTTTTAATCAGAAATTTAATTTTTACAAGTACAGATGTAGAGACAGATTTTTGAAGAAACCTACCATATGTGTGCCATTCCTTGTTAGATCACCAGTATCTAAAAAGAGGTTGGTACATAGGATATTCTTTTGGGTTAATGAATGAAACTTTGGCATGCATTTTGTCCAAATGTATTCTGATTATCAGATCTCTTTGACAGATCACCCTTCAGATTGATACCTTACATTGCTTTAAAACAGAACCACAGAACACAAGAAAAAGAGATTGGGCAGCCTGAATTTCCATAGTATACCCTGATACTGACCTCAAACTTACACCATTATTAATAATCTAATAAAAGATTTACTCCTTCTACTCATGTAGCCAAATTCATATACTTCTACTTATCATGAGATTTTCAGTTTATATAATACTTCCCCTGCTAAACTGAGTTTATGGGTATCTAATTATAGCCCATATTGCCTTCCTGTACACATTCTTTTGATTATTATCTCTTAAACTGTCCTCTCTTAAATTGTTTTTGCCCCAGTGAGTACTGAAGCATCTTAGTGGAGCTGATTCACAAAATGTTCACTGCAGACAGAATATTTTGGATTTACATAACATCTTAAATATCCATATACTGTTGAAAAATGCAAAATTCAAAATATAGAAAAAAAGTTTATACTCCCTCAGGTGTTTCCTCATGGAAACCACTTGGTAGAAATCAATTTTCTATGCATTTGACACCTGTGCAGTTAACTGACCACTGAAGACTCTGATCCAACATCACTCCAGGAACAGAAATTGCCGCAGTCTGGCTGCAGCAAAATAACCGGGGGGTGACAAGCAACTTGTGTAGATTGATACAGCAGGACAGGAGGGGTATATATACATTCAACACAGCTTATCTTAATTAACATAAACTAGATACAGCACTCAACCAATAAGGAATCTCCACACTTAATGGCTCGCTGGCGTTACTTCACAAACCACTCCCTCTACAAAATGCCAGGCGCCATCTTGACTTGTTTACAGACTCTAACAAGAAATGCAGCATCCAGATGTTCTCTTGTTTCTTTCACCCATGGACACCAGTCATGATCTTTATTACCAAATCACTAATCTTGTTTACTTACTGTATTAGTTTCCTAAGATTGCTGTAATAAGTCACCACAAACCTGGTGGCTTAAAACAAGTGACACTTATTCTCTCACAATTATGGAGATAATAATTGATCATTTCAACATAGACACTCTTCTTCTTAAGGTACTAGGAGGGAATCCTTTCTTTCCTCTTACAGCTTCTTGTGGCTCCAAACATTCCTTGGCATGTGGCTGCATCTCTCTAGTCTTTGTCTCAATCTTCATTTGATCTTCTCTTTGTGTTGGATTTTGAAATCACTTCAATCCAGGATGATCTCATCTCAAAACCCTTAACTTAATTATATTTGCAAAGATACCTCTTCTTTGTTAAATTGGATTAACATGTTCAGGGGATACATATATCTATTTGGAGGCCAAAACTTAACTCACTACATATTTGATATACAGATGGGACTAACAGTCAAGATCTCTACTGACCCTTCCTCTAGAGCAGCTCT